>NW_028125481.1:0-226000 GCF_965194825.1 Balaenoptera physalus | reverse complement strand
TAACGTCAGTACGCTTTGCAGGATATCTTGGAACCCCGCGTGGGCAACCTATTCCCTGCAAGAACACTGAGTAACCTCAGGCCCCCATGGGCCTGCTAAGCCACATCCAGGCCCGTAGCCCTTCGGAGCCACTCTGTGTATGCCGAGTGTAGGGCAACAGACTGCACTCTTTCTTGGGACAGCTTGATTTCCTCAACACTCCCACAGATCGACGAACACCTTTCTAGCAGGTCCAACATTCCGTGCAAGTCTGCCTCATTGCCCTAGTCTGAGCTGCACTGAGAATAACCCTCGGATTCGCATTGCATCTGGGACCCCCTGCTTGAAGTCACCCTGCCTCCAGGAGAATGTCAGCCTGCGTTCCGACTGCAACTAAAGCCCAGTTCCTCATGTAACACTGCCGGGTTTTGAAGAGCCACGGGCCCGGAGGCTTAGCTGGGGCGATCCTTGGTTGAGACAGTTCGCTATTTGCAGAACACCCTGCTTGGAGGAGTTGATTCAGGGAAGGAACCACTGGGTAACCTGTGTCTCTTTGGACTTGTTAGAAAGCACAGGGATGTATGCTGCGTGTGCCCGTGGAAATGGGGGCCTGATGGAACTAGCCTTGCTTTCCCATTTTGCAAGCTCCATTCATGCTGCCTTGAAGCTACTTGAAATTGACTGCTGTTGACAGGCCACTAGCCACTGGAGGCATGGCTCTGGGAAGAAAAGGAGTTTTCTCTAGCTAAGCTGGGTGCTTCGATGGCCGGGGTGGAGCTCATCCTGCCACGCTCTAGAGCTAAAGGGAAACTCAACGTGAGTACTGGCCTCCAGGTAAGTCCCTGAGTAACCGCGCAGAAATGGAGGCATGCAGCCCTTTCCACGAAGTCTTAGTCGCTGTTCTGCTTTATTGAATTTTATTTTTTTAATGTTTTATTGTTTTTTTAAGATTTATGTATTGATTGATTGATTGCTATGTTGGGTCTTCGTTTCTGTTCTAGGGCCCTCTCCAGTTGCGGTAAGTGGGGGCCACTCTTCATCGCGGTGCGTAGGCCTCTCACTATCGTGGCCTCTCTTGTTGCGGAGCACAGGGTCCAGAGACTCAGGCTCAGTAGTTGTGGCTCACGGGCCCAGGTGCCCCACGGCATGTGGGATCCTCCCAGACCAGGGCTGGAACCCGTGTACCCTGCATTGGCAGGCAGATTCTCAACCACTGCGCCACCAGGGAAGCCCCTGTTCTGTTTTATTTTAAAGGAAGTACCCTTTTCAGGACTCCTAGGCCCCTCGGGTGTGCATCATTTTCCCTCCAAGATCAGTGAGTACCTCCAGACCCCTGTGGGCCTGCTGGGCAAAATCGAGGCCCAAAGGTCGGTCCCTCGGAGGCCCTCTGTGTATGCCGAGTGAGGGGCAACACACTGCTCGTTCCTTATGGAGAGCTACATTTCCAGAGCACTGGAACAGCCTCAGGACCACATTTCTAGGAAGTGCGACGTGCCATGGAAGTGTTCGTCATGGCCCCCGTCTGAGCTGCCATGAGAAAACACTGTGCTTAGAATTCTTCGAGGACCTCGTACCTGAAGTCACTCTGCTCGAGGAGAAAGCCAGCATCCTACCATGCTGTGGCGCTAACGGGACACTCAGCGTGAGCACTTGCCTCGAGGTAAGGCCCTGAATTGCCGTGCAGAAGCGGAGGCGTGCTGCAGTTTTCAGGAGGCCGTAGCCCCTGCTCAGCTGTAGTTTATTTATTTATTCATTTGTTTATCTATCTGTCTATCAATTTATTTAGTTTTTTATGTAATTTATCATTTTTGTTTTACTGTGTTGGGTCTTCGTTGCTGCATGTGAGCTTTCTCTAGTTGTAGTGAGCGGGGGCTACTCTTCGTTGCAGTGCTCGGGCTTCTCATTGCGGTGGCTCCTCTTGTTGTGGAGCAGAAGCTCTAGGCACGTGGACTTCAGTAGTTGTGGCATGCGGGCTCAGTCATTGTGGCTCCCGGACTCTAGAGCGCAGGCTCAGTCGTTGTGGAGCACGGGCTTAGTTGCTCCACAGCATGTGAGATCTTTGTGGACCAAGGCTCGAACCCATGTCCCCTGCATCGGCAGGTGGATCCCCAACCACTGCACCACAAGCGAAGCCCCTGCTGTGCATTATTTTAACGTCAGTCCGCTTTGCAGGACATCTAGGAGCCTCGCGTGGGCAACCTCTTCCCTGCAAGAACACTGAGTAACCCCAGGCCCCCATGGGCCCGCTATGCCACATCCAGGCCCGTAGGCCTTCGGAGCCACTCTGTGTATGCCGAGTGTAGGGCAGCACACTGCACTCTTTCTTGGGACAGCTTGATTTCCCCAGCACTCCCACAGGTCGACGAACACTGTTCTAACAGGTCCAACATGCCGTGCAGGTCTGGCTCATTGCTGAAGTCTGAGCTACACTTAGAAAAACCCTCGGCTTCGTATTCCACCTGGGACCCCCTGCCTGAAGTCACCCTGCCTCCAGGAGAAAGTCGGCTTGCGTTCCGACTGCAACGAAAGCCCAGTTCCTAGGGTAACACTGCAGGCTTCTGAAGAGCCACGGGCCCGGAGGCCTAGCTGGGGCGTTCCTTGGTTGAGGTAGTTCGATATTTGCAGAACACCCTGCTTCGAGGAGTTGATTCAGGGAAGGAACCACTGGGTAACCTGTGTCTGTTTGGACTTGTTAGAAAGCCCAGGGATGTATGCTGCGTGTGCCCGTGGAAATGGGGGCCTGATGGAACTAGCCCTGCTTTCCCATTTTGAAAGCTCCATTCATGCTGCCTTGAAGCTACTTGAAATTGACTGCTGTTGACAGGCCAGTAGCCACTGTAGGCATGGCTCTGGGAAGAAAATGAATTTTCTCTAGCTAAGCCGGGTGCTTCCATGGCCAGGGTGGAACTCATCCTGCCACGCTCTAGAGCTAAAGGGAAACTCAACGTGAGTACTGGCCTCGAGGTACGGCCCTCAGTAGCCGTGCAGAATGGGTGGCATGCAGCTGTTTCCATGAGGTCTTAGTCACTGTTTTGCTTTCTTTTAAAGGAAGTACCCTTTTCAGGACTCCTAGGCCCCTCGGGTGTGCATCCTTTTCCCTCCAAGATCAGTGAGTACCTCCAGACCCCTGTGGGCCTGCTGAGCAACATCGAGGCCCAAAGGTCTGTCCCTCGGAGGCCCTCTGTGTATGCCAAGTGATGGGCAACACACTGCTCCTTCCTTAAGAAGAGCTACATTTCCAGAGCACTAGAACAGCCTCAGGACCACATTTCTAGCCAGTGCGACGTGCCATGGAAGTGTTCGTCATGGCCCCCGTCTGAGCTGCCATGAGAAAACACTCCGCTTAGAATTCTTCGAGGACCTCGTACCTGAAATCACTCTGCTCGAGGAGAAAGCCAGCATCCTACCATGCTGTGTCGCTAACGGGACACTCAGTGAGAGCACGTGCCTCAACGTAAGGCCCTGAATTGCCATGCAGAAGCGGAGGCGTGCAGCAGTTTCCATGAGGCCGTAGCCGCTGCTCTGCATTGTTTTAACGTCAGTACGCTTTGCAGGATATCTTGGAACCCCGCGTGGGCAACCTATTCCCTGCAAGAACACTGAGTAACCTCAGGCCCCCATGGGCCTGCTAAGCCACATCCAGGCCCGTAGCCCTTCGGAGCCACTCTGTGTATGCCGAGTGTAGGGCAACAGACTGCACTCTTTCTTGGGACAGCTTGATTTCCTCAACACTCCCACAGATCGACGAACACCTTTCTAGCAGGTCCAACATTCCGTGCAAGTCTGCCTCATTGCCCTAGTCTGAGCTGCACTGAGAATAACCCTCGGATTCGCATTGCATCTGGGACCCCCTGCTTGAAGTCACCCTGCCTCCAGGAGAATGTCAGCCTGCGTTCCGACTGCAACTAAAGCCCAGTTCCTCATGTAACACTGCCGGGTTTTGAAGAGCCACGGGCCCGGAGGCTTAGCTGGGGCGATCCTTGGTTGAGACAGTTCGCTATTTGCAGAACACCCTGCTTGGAGGAGTTGATTCAGGGAAGGAACCACTGGGTAACCTGTGTCTCTTTGGACTTGTTAGAAAGCACAGGGATGTATGCTGCGTGTGCCCGTGGAAATGGGGGCCTGATGGAACTAGCCTTGCTTTCCCATTTTGCAAGCTCCATTCATGCTGCCTTGAAGCTACTTGAAATTGACTGCTGTTGACAGGCCACTAGCCACTGGAGGCATGGCTCTGGGAAGAAAAGGAGTTTTCTCTAGCTAAGCTGGGTGCTTCGATGGCCGGGGTGGAGCTCATCCTGCCACGCTCTAGAGCTAAAGGGAAACTCAACGTGAGTACTGGCCTCCAGGTAAGTCCCTGAGTAACCGCGCAGAAATGGAGGCATGCAGCCCTTTCCACGAAGTCTTAGTCGCTGTTCTGCTTTATTGAATTTTATTTTTTTAATGTTTTATTGTTTTTTTAAGATTTATGTATTGATTGATTGATTGCTATGTTGGGTCTTCGTTTCTGTTCTAGGGCCCTCTCCAGTTGCGGTAAGTGGGGGCCACTCTTCATCGCGGTGCGTAGGCCTCTCACTATCGTGGCCTCTCTTGTTGCGGAGCACAGGGTCCAGAGACTCAGGCTCAGTAGTTGTGGCTCACGGGCCCAGGTGCCCCACGGCATGTGGGATCCTCCCAGACCAGGGCTGGAACCCGTGTACCCTGCATTGGCAGGCAGATTCTCAACCACTGCGCCACCAGGGAAGCCCCTGTTCTGTTTTATTTTAAAGGAAGTACCCTTTTCAGGACTCCTAGGCCCCTCGGGTGTGCATCATTTTCCCTCCAAGATCAGTGAGTACCTCCAGACCCCTGTGGGCCTGCTGGGCAAAATCGAGGCCCAAAGGTCGGTCCCTCGGAGGCCCTCTGTGTATGCCGAGTGAGGGGCAACACACTGCTCGTTCCTTATGGAGAGCTACATTTCCAGAGCACTGGAACAGCCTCAGGACCACATTTCTAGGAAGTGCGACGTGCCATGGAAGTGTTCGTCATGGCCCCCGTCTGAGCTGCCATGAGAAAACACTGTGCTTAGAATTCTTCGAGGACCTCGTACCTGAAGTCACTCTGCTCGAGGAGAAAGCCAGCATCCTACCATGCTGTGGCGCTAACGGGACACTCAGCGTGAGCACTTGCCTCGAGGTAAGGCCCTGAATTGCCGTGCAGAAGCGGAGGCGTGCTGCAGTTTTCAGGAGGCCGTAGCCCCTGCTCAGCTGTAGTTTATTTATTTATTCATTTGTTTATCTATCTGTCTATCAATTTATTTAGTTTTTTATGTAATTTATCATTTTTGTTTTACTGTGTTGGGTCTTCGTTGCTGCATGTGAGCTTTCTCTAGTTGTAGTGAGCGGGGGCTACTCTTCGTTGCAGTGCTCGGGCTTCTCATTGCGGTGGCTCCTCTTGTTGTGGAGCAGAAGCTCTAGGCACGTGGACTTCAGTAGTTGTGGCATGCGGGCTCAGTCATTGTGGCTCCCGGACTCTAGAGCGCAGGCTCAGTCGTTGTGGAGCACGGGCTTAGTTGCTCCACAGCATGTGAGATCTTTGTGGACCAAGGCTCGAACCCATGTCCCCTGCATCGGCAGGTGGATCCCCAACCACTGCACCACAAGCGAAGCCCCTGCTGTGCATTATTTTAACGTCAGTCCGCTTTGCAGGACATCTAGGAGCCTCGCGTGGGCAACCTCTTCCCTGCAAGAACACTGAGTAACCCCAGGCCCCCATGGGCCCGCTATGCCACATCCAGGCCCGTAGGCCTTCGGAGCCACTCTGTGTATGCCGAGTGTAGGGCAGCACACTGCACTCTTTCTTGGGACAGCTTGATTTCCCCAGCACTCCCACAGGTCGACGAACACTGTTCTAACAGGTCCAACATGCCGTGCAGGTCTGGCTCATTGCTGAAGTCTGAGCTACACTTAGAAAAACCCTCGGCTTCGTATTCCACCTGGGACCCCCTGCCTGAAGTCACCCTGCCTCCAGGAGAAAGTCGGCTTGCGTTCCGACTGCAACGAAAGCCCAGTTCCTAGGGTAACACTGCAGGCTTCTGAAGAGCCACGGGCCCGGAGGCCTAGCTGGGGCGTTCCTTGGTTGAGGTAGTTCGATATTTGCAGAACACCCTGCTTCGAGGAGTTGATTCAGGGAAGGAACCACTGGGTAACCTGTGTCTGTTTGGACTTGTTAGAAAGCCCAGGGATGTATGCTGCGTGTGCCCGTGGAAATGGGGGCCTGATGGAACTAGCCCTGCTTTCCCATTTTGAAAGCTCCATTCATGCTGCCTTGAAGCTACTTGAAATTGACTGCTGTTGACAGGCCAGTAGCCACTGTAGGCATGGCTCTGGGAAGAAAATGAATTTTCTCTAGCTAAGCCGGGTGCTTCCATGGCCAGGGTGGAACTCATCCTGCCACGCTCTAGAGCTAAAGGGAAACTCAACGTGAGTACTGGCCTCGAGGTACGGCCCTCAGTAGCCGTGCAGAATGGGTGGCATGCAGCTGTTTCCATGAGGTCTTAGTCACTGTTTTGCTTTCTTTTAAAGGAAGTACCCTTTTCAGGACTCCTAGGCCCCTCGGGTGTGCATCCTTTTCCCTCCAAGATCAGTGAGTACCTCCAGACCCCTGTGGGCCTGCTGAGCAACATCGAGGCCCAAAGGTCTGTCCCTCGGAGGCCCTCTGTGTATGCCAAGTGATGGGCAACACACTGCTCCTTCCTTAAGAAGAGCTACATTTCCAGAGCACTAGAACAGCCTCAGGACCACATTTCTAGCCAGTGCGACGTGCCATGGAAGTGTTCGTCATGGCCCCCGTCTGAGCTGCCATGAGAAAACACTCCGCTTAGAATTCTTCGAGGACCTCGTACCTGAAATCACTCTGCTCGAGGAGAAAGCCAGCATCCTACCATGCTGTGTCGCTAACGGGACACTCAGTGAGAGCACGTGCCTCAACGTAAGGCCCTGAATTGCCATGCAGAAGCGGAGGCGTGCAGCAGTTTCCATGAGGCCGTAGCCGCTGCTCTGCATTGTTTTAACGTCAGTACGCTTTGCAGGATATCTTGGAACCCCGCGTGGGCAACCTATTCCCTGCAAGAACACTGAGTAACCTCAGGCCCCCATGGGCCTGCTAAGCCACATCCAGGCCCGTAGCCCTTCGGAGCCACTCTGTGTATGCCGAGTGTAGGGCAACAGACTGCACTCTTTCTTGGGACAGCTTGATTTCCTCAACACTCCCACAGATCGACGAACACCTTTCTAGCAGGTCCAACATTCCGTGCAAGTCTGCCTCATTGCCCTAGTCTGAGCTGCACTGAGAATAACCCTCGGATTCGCATTGCATCTGGGACCCCCTGCTTGAAGTCACCCTGCCTCCAGGAGAATGTCAGCCTGCGTTCCGACTGCAACTAAAGCCCAGTTCCTCATGTAACACTGCCGGGTTTTGAAGAGCCACGGGCCCGGAGGCTTAGCTGGGGCGATCCTTGGTTGAGACAGTTCGCTATTTGCAGAACACCCTGCTTGGAGGAGTTGATTCAGGGAAGGAACCACTGGGTAACCTGTGTCTCTTTGGACTTGTTAGAAAGCACAGGGATGTATGCTGCGTGTGCCCGTGGAAATGGGGGCCTGATGGAACTAGCCTTGCTTTCCCATTTTGCAAGCTCCATTCATGCTGCCTTGAAGCTACTTGAAATTGACTGCTGTTGACAGGCCACTAGCCACTGGAGGCATGGCTCTGGGAAGAAAAGGAGTTTTCTCTAGCTAAGCTGGGTGCTTCGATGGCCGGGGTGGAGCTCATCCTGCCACGCTCTAGAGCTAAAGGGAAACTCAACGTGAGTACTGGCCTCCAGGTAAGTCCCTGAGTAACCGCGCAGAAATGGAGGCATGCAGCCCTTTCCACGAAGTCTTAGTCGCTGTTCTGCTTTATTGAATTTTATTTTTTTAATGTTTTATTGTTTTTTTAAGATTTATGTATTGATTGATTGATTGCTATGTTGGGTCTTCGTTTCTGTTCTAGGGCCCTCTCCAGTTGCGGTAAGTGGGGGCCACTCTTCATCGCGGTGCGTAGGCCTCTCACTATCGTGGCCTCTCTTGTTGCGGAGCACAGGGTCCAGAGACTCAGGCTCAGTAGTTGTGGCTCACGGGCCCAGGTGCCCCACGGCATGTGGGATCCTCCCAGACCAGGGCTGGAACCCGTGTACCCTGCATTGGCAGGCAGATTCTCAACCACTGCGCCACCAGGGAAGCCCCTGTTCTGTTTTATTTTAAAGGAAGTACCCTTTTCAGGACTCCTAGGCCCCTCGGGTGTGCATCATTTTCCCTCCAAGATCAGTGAGTACCTCCAGACCCCTGTGGGCCTGCTGGGCAAAATCGAGGCCCAAAGGTCGGTCCCTCGGAGGCCCTCTGTGTATGCCGAGTGAGGGGCAACACACTGCTCGTTCCTTATGGAGAGCTACATTTCCAGAGCACTGGAACAGCCTCAGGACCACATTTCTAGGAAGTGCGACGTGCCATGGAAGTGTTCGTCATGGCCCCCGTCTGAGCTGCCATGAGAAAACACTGTGCTTAGAATTCTTCGAGGACCTCGTACCTGAAGTCACTCTGCTCGAGGAGAAAGCCAGCATCCTACCATGCTGTGGCGCTAACGGGACACTCAGCGTGAGCACTTGCCTCGAGGTAAGGCCCTGAATTGCCGTGCAGAAGCGGAGGCGTGCTGCAGTTTTCAGGAGGCCGTAGCCCCTGCTCAGCTGTAGTTTATTTATTTATTCATTTGTTTATCTATCTGTCTATCAATTTATTTAGTTTTTTATGTAATTTATCATTTTTGTTTTACTGTGTTGGGTCTTCGTTGCTGCATGTGAGCTTTCTCTAGTTGTAGTGAGCGGGGGCTACTCTTCGTTGCAGTGCTCGGGCTTCTCATTGCGGTGGCTCCTCTTGTTGTGGAGCAGAAGCTCTAGGCACGTGGACTTCAGTAGTTGTGGCATGCGGGCTCAGTCATTGTGGCTCCCGGACTCTAGAGCGCAGGCTCAGTCGTTGTGGAGCACGGGCTTAGTTGCTCCACAGCATGTGAGATCTTTGTGGACCAAGGCTCGAACCCATGTCCCCTGCATCGGCAGGTGGATCCCCAACCACTGCACCACAAGCGAAGCCCCTGCTGTGCATTATTTTAACGTCAGTCCGCTTTGCAGGACATCTAGGAGCCTCGCGTGGGCAACCTCTTCCCTGCAAGAACACTGAGTAACCCCAGGCCCCCATGGGCCCGCTATGCCACATCCAGGCCCGTAGGCCTTCGGAGCCACTCTGTGTATGCCGAGTGTAGGGCAGCACACTGCACTCTTTCTTGGGACAGCTTGATTTCCCCAGCACTCCCACAGGTCGACGAACACTGTTCTAACAGGTCCAACATGCCGTGCAGGTCTGGCTCATTGCTGAAGTCTGAGCTACACTTAGAAAAACCCTCGGCTTCGTATTCCACCTGGGACCCCCTGCCTGAAGTCACCCTGCCTCCAGGAGAAAGTCGGCTTGCGTTCCGACTGCAACGAAAGCCCAGTTCCTAGGGTAACACTGCAGGCTTCTGAAGAGCCACGGGCCCGGAGGCCTAGCTGGGGCGTTCCTTGGTTGAGGTAGTTCGATATTTGCAGAACACCCTGCTTCGAGGAGTTGATTCAGGGAAGGAACCACTGGGTAACCTGTGTCTGTTTGGACTTGTTAGAAAGCCCAGGGATGTATGCTGCGTGTGCCCGTGGAAATGGGGGCCTGATGGAACTAGCCCTGCTTTCCCATTTTGAAAGCTCCATTCATGCTGCCTTGAAGCTACTTGAAATTGACTGCTGTTGACAGGCCAGTAGCCACTGTAGGCATGGCTCTGGGAAGAAAATGAATTTTCTCTAGCTAAGCCGGGTGCTTCCATGGCCAGGGTGGAACTCATCCTGCCACGCTCTAGAGCTAAAGGGAAACTCAACGTGAGTACTGGCCTCGAGGTACGGCCCTCAGTAGCCGTGCAGAATGGGTGGCATGCAGCTGTTTCCATGAGGTCTTAGTCACTGTTTTGCTTTCTTTTAAAGGAAGTACCCTTTTCAGGACTCCTAGGCCCCTCGGGTGTGCATCCTTTTCCCTCCAAGATCAGTGAGTACCTCCAGACCCCTGTGGGCCTGCTGAGCAACATCGAGGCCCAAAGGTCTGTCCCTCGGAGGCCCTCTGTGTATGCCAAGTGATGGGCAACACACTGCTCCTTCCTTAAGAAGAGCTACATTTCCAGAGCACTAGAACAGCCTCAGGACCACATTTCTAGCCAGTGCGACGTGCCATGGAAGTGTTCGTCATGGGCCCCGTCTGAGCTGCCATGAGAAAACACTCCGCTTAGAATTCTTCGAGGACCTCGTACCTGAAATCACTCTGCTCGAGGAGAAAGCCAGCATCCTACCATGCTGTGTCGCTAACGGGACACTCAGTGAGAGCACGTGCCTCAACGTAAGGCCCTGAATTGCCATGCAGAAGCGGAGGCGTGCAGCAGTTTCCATGAGGCCGTAGCCGCTGCTCTGCATTGTTTTAACGTCAGTACGCTTTGCAGGATATCTTGGAACCCCGCGTGGGCAACCTATTCCCTGCAAGAACACTGAGTAACCTCAGGCCCCCATGGGCCTGCTAAGCCACATCCAGGCCCGTAGCCCTTCGGAGCCACTCTGTGTATGCCGAGTGTAGGGCAACAGACTGCACTCTTTCTTGGGACAGCTTGATTTCCTCAACACTCCCACAGATCGACGAACACCTTTCTAGCAGGTCCAACATTCCGTGCAAGTCTGCCTCATTGCCCTAGTCTGAGCTGCACTGAGAATAACCCTCGGATTCGCATTGCATCTGGGACCCCCTGCTTGAAGTCACCCTGCCTCCAGGAGAATGTCAGCCTGCGTTCCGACTGCAACTAAAGCCCAGTTCCTCATGTAACACTGCCGGGTTTTGAAGAGCCACGGGCCCGGAGGCTTAGCTGGGGCGATCCTTGGTTGAGACAGTTCGCTATTTGCAGAACACCCTGCTTGGAGGAGTTGATTCAGGGAAGGAACCACTGGGTAACCTGTGTCTCTTTGGACTTGTTAGAAAGCACAGGGATGTATGCTGCGTGTGCCCGTGGAAATGGGGGCCTGATGGAACTAGCCTTGCTTTCCCATTTTGCAAGCTCCATTCATGCTGCCTTGAAGCTACTTGAAATTGACTGCTGTTGACAGGCCACTAGCCACTGGAGGCATGGCTCTGGGAAGAAAAGGAGTTTTCTCTAGCTAAGCTGGGTGCTTCGATGGCCGGGGTGGAGCTCATCCTGCCACGCTCTAGAGCTAAAGGGAAACTCAACGTGAGTACTGGCCTCCAGGTAAGTCCCTGAGTAACCGCGCAGAAATGGAGGCATGCAGCCCTTTCCACGAAGTCTTAGTCGCTGTTCTGCTTTATTGAATTTTATTTTTTTAATGTTTTATTGTTTTTTTAAGATTTATGTATTGATTGATTGATTGCTATGTTGGGTCTTCGTTTCTGTTCTAGGGCCCTCTCCAGTTGCGGTAAGTGGGGGCCACTCTTCATCGCGGTGCGTAGGCCTCTCACTATCGTGGCCTCTCTTGTTGCGGAGCACAGGGTCCAGAGACTCAGGCTCAGTAGTTGTGGCTCACGGGCCCAGGTGCCCCACGGCATGTGGGATCCTCCCAGACCAGGGCTGGAACCCGTGTACCCTGCATTGGCAGGCAGATTCTCAACCACTGCGCCACCAGGGAAGCCCCTGTTCTGTTTTATTTTAAAGGAAGTACCCTTTTCAGGACTCCTAGGCCCCTCGGGTGTGCATCATTTTCCCTCCAAGATCAGTGAGTACCTCCAGACCCCTGTGGGCCTGCTGGGCAAAATCGAGGCCCAAAGGTCGGTCCCTCGGAGGCCCTCTGTGTATGCCGAGTGAGGGGCAACACACTGCTCGTTCCTTATGGAGAGCTACATTTCCAGAGCACTGGAACAGCCTCAGGACCACATTTCTAGGAAGTGCGACGTGCCATGGAAGTGTTCGTCATGGCCCCCGTCTGAGCTGCCATGAGAAAACACTGTGCTTAGAATTCTTCGAGGACCTCGTACCTGAAGTCACTCTGCTCGAGGAGAAAGCCAGCATCCTACCATGCTGTGGCGCTAACGGGACACTCAGCGTGAGCACTTGCCTCGAGGTAAGGCCCTGAATTGCCGTGCAGAAGCGGAGGCGTGCTGCAGTTTTCAGGAGGCCGTAGCCCCTGCTCAGCTGTAGTTTATTTATTTATTCATTTGTTTATCTATCTGTCTATCAATTTATTTAGTTTTTTATGTAATTTATCATTTTTGTTTTACTGTGTTGGGTCTTCGTTGCTGCATGTGAGCTTTCTCTAGTTGTAGTGAGCGGGGGCTACTCTTCGTTGCAGTGCTCGGGCTTCTCATTGCGGTGGCTCCTCTTGTTGTGGAGCAGAAGCTCTAGGCACGTGGACTTCAGTAGTTGTGGCATGCGGGCTCAGTCATTGTGGCTCCCGGACTCTAGAGCGCAGGCTCAGTCGTTGTGGAGCACGGGCTTAGTTGCTCCACAGCATGTGAGATCTTTGTGGACCAAGGCTCGAACCCATGTCCCCTGCATCGGCAGGTGGATCCCCAACCACTGCACCACAAGCGAAGCCCCTGCTGTGCATTATTTTAACGTCAGTCCGCTTTGCAGGACATCTAGGAGCCTCGCGTGGGCAACCTCTTCCCTGCAAGAACACTGAGTAACCCCAGGCCCCCATGGGCCCGCTATGCCACATCCAGGCCCGTAGGCCTTCGGAGCCACTCTGTGTATGCCGAGTGTAGGGCAGCACACTGCACTCTTTCTTGGGACAGCTTGATTTCCCCAGCACTCCCACAGGTCGACGAACACTGTTCTAACAGGTCCAACATGCCGTGCAGGTCTGGCTCATTGCTGAAGTCTGAGCTACACTTAGAAAAACCCTCGGCTTCGTATTCCACCTGGGACCCCCTGCCTGAAGTCACCCTGCCTCCAGGAGAAAGTCGGCTTGCGTTCCGACTGCAACGAAAGCCCAGTTCCTAGGGTAACACTGCAGGCTTCTGAAGAGCCACGGGCCCGGAGGCCTAGCTGGGGCGTTCCTTGGTTGAGGTAGTTCGATATTTGCAGAACACCCTGCTTCGAGGAGTTGATTCAGGGAAGGAACCACTGGGTAACCTGTGTCTGTTTGGACTTGTTAGAAAGCCCAGGGATGTATGCTGCGTGTGCCCGTGGAAATGGGGGCCTGATGGAACTAGCCCTGCTTTCCCATTTTGAAAGCTCCATTCATGCTGCCTTGAAGCTACTTGAAATTGACTGCTGTTGACAGGCCAGTAGCCACTGTAGGCATGGCTCTGGGAAGAAAATGAATTTTCTCTAGCTAAGCCGGGTGCTTCCATGGCCAGGGTGGAACTCATCCTGCCACGCTCTAGAGCTAAAGGGAAACTCAACGTGAGTACTGGCCTCGAGGTACGGCCCTCAGTAGCCGTGCAGAATGGGTGGCATGCAGCTGTTTCCATGAGGTCTTAGTCACTGTTTTGCTTTCTTTTAAAGGAAGTACCCTTTTCAGGACTCCTAGGCCCCTCGGGTGTGCATCCTTTTCCCTCCAAGATCAGTGAGTACCTCCAGACCCCTGTGGGCCTGCTGAGCAACATCGAGGCCCAAAGGTCTGTCCCTCGGAGGCCCTCTGTGTATGCCAAGTGATGGGCAACACACTGCTCCTTCCTTAAGAAGAGCTACATTTCCAGAGCACTAGAACAGCCTCAGGACCACATTTCTAGCCAGTGCGACGTGCCATGGAAGTGTTCGTCATGGCCCCCGTCTGAGCTGCCATGAGAAAACACTCCGCTTAGAATTCTTCGAGGACCTCGTACCTGAAATCACTCTGCTCGAGGAGAAAGCCAGCATCCTACCATGCTGTGTCGCTAATGGGACACTCAGTGAGAGCACGTGCCTCAAGGTAAGGCCCTGAATTGCCATGCAGAAGCGGAGGCGTGCAGCAGTTTCCATGAGGCCGTAGCCGCTGCTCTGCATTGTTTTAACGTCAGTACGCTTTGCAGGATATCTTGGAACCCCGCGTGGGCAACCTATTCCCTGCAAGAACACTGAGTAACCTCAGGCCCCCATGGGCCTGCTAAGCCACATCCAGGCCCGTAGCCCTTCGGAGCCACTCTGTGTATGCCGAGTGTAGGGCAACAGACTGCACTCTTTCTTGGGACAGCTTGATTTCCTCAACACTCCCACAGATCGACGAACACCTTTCTAGCAGGTCCAACATTCCGTGCAAGATTGCCTCATTGCCCTAGTCTGAGCTGCACTGAGAATAACCCTCGGATTCGCATTGCATCTGGGACCCCCTGCTTGAAGTCACCCTGCCTCCAGGAGAATGTCAGCCTGCGTTCCGACTGCAACTAAAACCCAGTTCCTCATGTAACACTGCCGGGTTTTGAAGAGCCACGGGCCCGGAGGCTTAGCTGGGGCGATCCTTGGTTGAGACAGTTCGCTATTTGCAGAACACCCTGCTTGGAGGAGTTGATTCAGGGAAGGAACCACTGGGTAACCTGTGTCTCTTTGGACTTGTTAGAAAGCACAGGGATGTATGCTGCGTGTGCCCGTGGAAATGGGGGCCTGATGGAACTAGCCTTGCTTTCCCATTTTGAAAGCTCCATTCATGCTGCCTTGAAGCTACTTGAAATTGACTGCTGTTGACAGGCCACTAGCCACTGGAGGCATGGCTCTGGGAAGAAAAGGAGTTTTCTCTAGCTAAGCCGGGTGCTTCGATGGCCGGGGTGGAGCTCATCCTGCCACGCTCTAGAGCTAAAGGGAAACTCAACGTGAGTACTGGCCTCCAGGTAAGTCCCTGAGTAACCGCGCAGAAATGGAGGCATGCAGCCCTTTCCACGAAGTCTTAGTCGCTGTTCTGCTTTATTGTATTTTATTTTTTAATGTTTTATTGTTTTTTTAAGATTTATGTATTGATTGATTGATTGCTATGTTGGGTCTTCGTTTCTGTCCTAGGGCCCTCTCCAGTTGCGGTAAGTGGGGGCCACTCTTCATCGCGGTGTGTAGGCCTCTCACTATCGCGGCCTCTCTTGTCGCGGAGCACAGGGTCCAGAGGCGCAGGCTCAGTAGTTGTGCCTCACGGGCCCAGTTGCTCCGCGGCATGTGGGATCCTCCCAGACCAGGGCTGGAACCCGTGTACCCTGGATTGGCAGGCAGATTCTCAACCACTGCGCCACCAGGGAAGCCCCTGTTCTGCTTTATTTTAAAGGAAGTACCCTTTTCAGGACTCCTAGGCCCCTCGGGTGTGCATCATTTTCCCTCCAAGATCAGTGAGTACCTCCAGACCCCTGTGGGCCTGCTGGGCAACATCGAGGCCCAAAGGTCGGTCCCTCGGAGGCCCTCTGTGTATGCCGAGTGAGGGGCAACACACTGCTCGTTCCTTAAGGAGAGCTACATTTCCAGAGCACTGGAACAGCCTCAGGACCACATTTCTAGGCAGTGCGACGTGCCATGGAAGTGTTCGTCACGGCCCCCGTCTGAGCTGCCATGAGAAAACACTGTGCTTAGAATTCTTCGAGGAACTCGTACCTGAAGTCACTCTGCTCGAGGAGAAAGCCAGCATCCTACCATGCTGTGGCGCTAACGGGACACTCAGCGTGAGCACTTGCCTCAAGGTAAGGCCCTGAATTGCCGTGTAGAAGCGGAGACGTGCTGCAGTTTTCAGGAGGCCGTAGCCCCTGCTCAGCTGTAGTTTATTTATTTATTCATTTTTTTATCTATCTGTCTATCAATTTATTTAGTTTTTTATGTAATTTATCATTTTTGTTTTACTGTGTTGGGTCTTCGTTGCTGCATGTGAGCTTTCTCTAGTTGTAGCGAGCGGGGGCTACTCTTCGTTGCAGTGCTCGGGCTTCTCATTGCGGTGGCTCCTCTTGTTGTGGAGCAGAAGCTCTAGGCACGTGGACTTCAGTAGTTGTGGCATGCGGGCTCAGTCATTGTGGCTCCCGGACTCTAGAGCGCAGGCTCAGTCGTTGTGGAGCACGGGCTTAGTTGCTCCGCAGCATGTGAGATCTTGGTGGACCAAGGCTCGAACTCATGTCCCCTGCATCGGCAGGTGGTTTCCCAACCACTGCACCACAAGCAAAGCCCCTGCTGTGCATTATTTTAACGTCAGTCCGCTTTGCAGGACATCAAGGAGCCTCGCGTGGGCAACCTCTTCCCTGCAAGAACACTGAGTAACCCCAGGCCCCCATGGGCCCGCTATGCCACATCCAGGCTCGTAGGCCTTCGGAGCCACTCTGTGTATGCCGAGTGTAGGGCAGCACACTGCACTCTTTCTTGGGACAGCTTGATTTCCCCAGCACTCCCACAGGTCGACGAACACTGTTCTAACAGGTCCAACATGCCGTGCAGTTCTGGCTCATTGCTGAAGTCTGAGCTACACTTAGAAAAACCCTCGGCTTCGTATTCCACCTGGGACCCCCTGCCTGAAGTCACCCTGCCTCCAGGAGAAAGTCGGCTTGCGTTCCGACTGTAACGAAAGCCCAGTTCCTAGGGTAACACTGCAGGCTTCTGAAGAGCCACGGGCCCGGAGGCCTAGCTGGGGCGTTCCTTGGTTGAGGTAGTTTGATATTTGCAGAATACCCTGCCTCGAGGAGTTGATTCAGGGAAGGAACCACTGGGTAACCTGTGTGTGTTTGGACTTGTTAGAAAGCACAGGGATGTATGCTGCGTGTGCCCGTGGAAATGGGGGCCTGATGGAACTAGCCCTGCTTTCCCATTTTGAAAGCTCCATTCATGCTTCCTTGAAGCTACTTGAAATTGACTGCTGTTGACAGGCCACTAGCCACTGTAGGCATGGCTCTGGGAAGAAAATGAATTTTCTCTAGCTAAGCCGGGTGCTTCCATGGCCAGGGTGGAACTCATCCTGCCACGCTCTAGAGCTAAAGGGAAACTCAACGTGTGTACTGGCCTCGAGGTACGGCCCTGAGTAGCCGTGCAGAATGGGTGGCATGCAGCTGTTTCCATGAGGTCTTAGTCACTGTTTTGCTTTCTTTTAAAGGAAGTACCCTTTTCAGGACTCCTAGGCCCCTCGGGTGTGCATCCTTTTCCCTCCAAGATCAGTGAGTACCTCCAGACCCCTGTGGGCCTGCTGAGCAACATCGAGGCCCAAAGGTCGGTCCCTCGGAGGCCCTCTGTGTATGCCAAGTGATGGGCAACACACTGCTCCTTCCATAAGGAGAGCTACATTTCCAGAGCACTGGAACAGCCTCAGGACCACATTTCTAGGCAGTGTGACGTGCCATGGAAGTGTTCGTCATGGCCCCCGTCTGAGCTGCCATGAGAAAACACTCCGCTTAGAATTCTTCGAGGACCTCGTACCTGAAATCACTCTGCTCGAGGAGAAAGCCAGCATCCTACCATGCTGTGTCGCTAACGGGACACTCAGTGAGAGCACGTGCCTCAAGGTAAGGCCCTGAATTGCCATGCAGAAGCGGAGGCGTGCAGCAGTTTCCCTGAGGCCGTAGACGCTGCCCTGCATTGTTTTAACGTCAGTACGCTTTGCAGGATATCTAGGAACCCCGCGTGGGCAACCTATTCCCTGCAAGAACACTGAGTACCCTCAGGCCCCCATGGGCCTGCTAAGCCACATCCAGGCCCGTAGCCCTTCGGAGCCACTCTGTGTATGCCGAGTGTAGGGCAACAGACTGCACTCTTTCTTGGGACAGCTTGATTTCCTCAACACTCCCACAGATCGACGAACACCTTTCTAGCAGGTCCAACATTCCGTGCAAGTCAGCCTCATTGCCCTAGTCTGAGCTGCACTGAGAATAACCCTCGGCTTCGCATTCCATCTGGGACCCCCTACTTGAAGTCACCCTGCCTCCAGGAGAATGTCAGCCTGCGTTCCGACTGCAACTAAAGCCCAGTTCCTCATGTAACACTGCCGGGTTTTGAAGAGCCACGGGCCCGGAGGCTTAGCTGGGGCTTTCCTTGGTTGAGACAGTTCGCTATTTGCAGAACACCCTGCTTGGAGGAGTTGATTCAGGGAAGGAACCACTGGGTAACCTGTGTCTGTTTGGACTTGTTAGAAAGCACAGGGATGTATGCTGCGTGTGCCCGTGGAAATGGGGGCCTGATGGAACTAGCCTTGCTTTCCCATTTTGAAAGCTCCATTCATGCTGCCTTGAAGCTACTTGAAATTGACTGCTGTTGACAGGCCACTAGCCACTGTAGGCATGGCTCTGGGAAGAAAAGGAGTTTTCTCAAGCTAAGCTGGGTGCTTCGATGGCCGGGGTGGAGCTCATCCTGCCACGCTCTAGAGCTAAAGGGAAACTCAACGTGAGTACTGGCCTCCAGGTAAGTCCCTGAGTAACCGCGCAGAAATGGAGGCATGCAGCCCTTTCCACGAAGTCTTAGTCGCTGTTCTGCTTTATTGTATTTTATTTTTTTAATGTTTTATTGTTTTTTTAAGATTTATGTATTGATTGATTGATTGCTATGTTGGGTCTTCGTTTCTGTTCTAGGGCCCTCTCCAGTTGCGGTAAGTGGGGGCCACTCTTCATCGCGTTGCGTAGGCCTCTCACTATCGTGGCCTCTCTTGTTGCGGAGCACAGGGTCCAGAGGCTCAGGCTCAGTAGTTGTGGCTCACGGGCCCAGATGCCCCACGGCATGTGGGATCCTCCCAGACCAGGGCTGGAACCCATGTACCCTGCATTGGCAGGCAGATTCTCAACCACTGTGCCACCAGGGAAGCCCCTGTTCTGTTTTATTTTAAAGGAAGTACCCTTTTCAGGACTCCTAGGCCCCTCGGGTGTGCATCATTTTCCCTCCAAGATCAGTGAGTACCTCCAGACCCCTGTGGGCCTGCTGGGCAAAATCGAGGCCCAAAGGTCGGTCCCTCGGAGGCCCTCTGTGTATGCCGAGTGAGGGGCAACACACTGCTCGTTCCTTATGGAGAGCTACATTTCCAGAGCACTGGAACAGCCTCAGGACCACATTTCTAGGCAGTGCGACGTGCCATGGAAGTGTTCGTCATGGCCCCCGTCTGAGCTGCCATGAGAAAACACTGTGCTTAGAATTCTTCGAGGACCTCGTACCTGAAGTCACTCTGCTCGAGGAGAAAGCCAGCATCCTACCATGCTGTGGCGCTAACGGGACACTCAGCGTGAGCACTTGCCTCGAGGTAAGGCCCTGAATTGCCGTGCAGAAGCGGAGGCGTGCTGCAGTTTTCAGGAGGCCGTAGCCCCTGCTCAGCTGTAGTTTATTTATTTATTCATTTGTTTATCTATCTGTCTATCTATTTATTTATTTTTTTATGTAATTTATCATTTTTGTTTACTGTGTTGGTTCTTCGTTGCTGCATGTGAGCTTTCTCTAGTTGTAGCGAGCGGGGGCTACTCTTCGTTGCGGTGCTCGGGCTTCTCATTGTGGTGGCTCCTCTTGTTGTGGAGCAGAAGCTCTAGGCACGTGGACTTCAGTAGTTGTGGCATGCGGGCTCAGTCATTGTGGCTCCCGGACTCTAGAGCGCAGGCTCAGTCGTTGTGGAGCACGGGCTTAGTTGCTCCGCAGCATGTGAGATCTTGGTGGACCAAGGCTCGAACCCATGTCCCCTGCATCGGCAGGTGGATTCCCAACCACTGCACCACAAGCGAAGCCCCTGCTGTGCATTATTTTAACGTCAGTCCGCTTTGCAGGACATCTAGGAGCCTCGCGTGGGCAACCTCTTCCCTGCAAGAACACTGAGTAACCCCAGGCCCCCATGGGCCCGCTATGCCACATCCAGGCCCGTAAGCCTTCGGAGCCACTCTGTGTATGCCGAGTGTAGGGCAGCACACTGCACTCTTTCTTGGGACAGCTTGATTTCCCCAGCACTCCCACAGGTCGACGAACACTGTTCTAACAGGTCCAACATGCCGTGCAGGTCTGGCTCATTGCTGAAGTCTGAGCTACACTTAGAAAAACCCTCGGCTTCGTATTCCACCTGGGACCCCCTGCCTAAAGTCACCCTGCCTCCAGGAGAAAGTCGGCTTGCGTTCCGACTGCAACGAAAGCCCAGTTCCTAGGGTAACACTGCAGGCTTCTGAAGAGCCACGGGCCCGGAGGCCTAGCTGGGGCGTTCCTTGGTTGAGGTAGTTTGATATTTGCAGAACACCCTGCTTCGAGGAGTTGATTCAGGGAAGGAACCACTGGGTAACCTGTGTGTGTTTGGACTTGTTAGAAAGCCCAGGGATGTATGCTGCGTGTGCCCGTGGAAATGGGGGCCTGATGGAACTAGCCTTGCTTTCCCATTTTGCAAGCTCCATTCATGCTGCCTTGAAGCTACTTGAAATTGACTGCTGTTGACAGGCCACTAGCCACTGGAGGCATGGCTCTGGGAAGAAAAGGAGTTTTCTCTAGCTAAGCCGGGTGCTTCGATGGCCGGGGTGGAGCTCATCCTGCGACTCTCTAGAGCTAAAGGGAAACTCAACGTGAGTACTGGCCTCCAGGTAAGTCCCTGAGTAACCGCGCAGAAATGGAGGCATGCAGCCCTTTCCACGAAGTCTTAGTCGCTGTTCTGCTTTATTGTATTTTATTTTTTAATGTTTTATTGTTTTTTTAAGATTTATGTATTGATTGATTGATTGCTATGTTGGGTCTTCGTTTCTGTCCTAGGGCCCTCTCCAGTTGCGGTAAGTGGGGGCCACTCTTCATCGCGGTGTGTAGGCCTCTCACTATCGCGGCCTCTCTTGTCGCGGAGCACAGGGTCCAGAGGCGCAGGCTCAGTAGTTGTGCCTCACGGGCCCAGTTGCTCCGCGGCATGTGGGATCCTCCCAGACCAGGGCTGGAACCCGTGTACCCTGGATTGGCAGGCAGATTCTCAACCACTGCGCCACCAGGGAAGCCCCTGTTCTGCTTTATTTTAAAGGAAGTACCCTTTTCAGGACTCCTAGGCCCCTCGGGTGTGCATCATTTTCCCTCCAAGATCAGTGAGTACCTCCAGACCCCTGTGGGCCTGCTGGGCAACATCGAGGCCCAAAGGTCGGTCCCTCGGAGGCCCTCTGTGTATGCCGAGTGAGGGGCAACACACTGCTCTTTCCTTAAGGAGAGCTACATTTCCAGAGCACTGGAACAGCCTCAGGACCACATTTCTAGGCAGTGCGACGTGCCATGGAAGTGTTCGTCACGGCCCCCGTCTGAGCTGCCATGAGAAAACACTGTGCTTAGAATTCTTCGAGGAACTCGTACCTGAAGTCACTCTGCTCGAGGAGAAAGCCAGCATCCTACCATGCTGTGGCGCTAACGGGACACTCAGCGTGAGCACTTGCCTCGAGGTAAGGCCCTGAATTGCCGTGCAGAAGCGGAGGCGTGCTGCAGTTTTCAGGAGGCCGTAGCCCCTGCTCAGCTGTAGTTTATTTATTTATTCATTTGTTTATCTATCTGTCTATCAATTTATTTAGTTTTTTATGTAATTTATCATTTTTGTTTTACTGTGTTGGGTCTTCGTTGCTGCATGTGAGCTTTCTCTAGTTGTAGCGAGCGGGGGCTACTCTTCGTTGCAGTGCTCGGGCTTCTCATTGCGGTGGCTCCTCTTGTTGTGGAGCAGAAGCTCTAGGCACGTGGACTTCAGTAGTTGTGGCATGCGGGCTCAGTCATTGTGGCTCCCGGACTCTAGAGCGCAGGCTCAGTCGTTGTGGAGCACGGGCTTAGTTGCTCCGCAGCATGTGAGATCTTGGTGGACCAAGGCTCGAACTCATGTCCCCTGCATCGGCAGGTGGTTTCCCAACCACTGCACCACAAGCGAAGCCCCTGCTGTGCATTATTTTAACGTCAGTCCGCTTTGCAGGACATCAAGGAGCCTCGCGTGGGCAACCTCTTCCCTGCAAGAACACTGAGTAACCCCAGGCCCCCATGGGCCCGCTATGCCACATCCAGGCCCGTAGGCCTTCGGAGCCACTCTGTGTATGCCGAGTGTAGGGCAGCACACTGCACTCTTTCTTGGGACAGCTTGATTTCCCCAGCACTCCCACAGGTCGACGAACACTGTTCTAACAGGTCCAACATGCCGTGCAGGTCTGGCTCATTGCTGAAGTCTGAGCTACACTTAGAAAAACCCTCGGCTTCGTATTCCACCTGGGACCCCCTGCCTGAAGTCACCCTGCCTCCAGGAGAAAGTCGGCTTGCGTTCCGACTGTAACGAAAGCCCAGTTCCTAGGGTAACACTGCAGGCTTCTGAAGAGCCACGGGCCCGGAGGCCTAGCTGGGGCGTTCCTTGGTTGAGGTAGTTTGATATTTGCAGAACACCCTGCCTCGAGGAGTTGATTCAGGGAAGGAACCACTGGGTAACCTGTGTCTGTTTGGACTTGTTAGAAAGCACAGGGATGTATGCTGCGTGTGCCCGTGGAAATGGGGGCCTGATGGAACTAGCCTTGCTTTCCCATTTTGAAAGCTCCATTCATGCTGCCTTGAAGCTACTTGAAATTGACTGCTGTTGACAGGCCACTAGCCACTGTAGGCATGGCTCTGGGAAGAAAAGGAGTTTTCTCAAGCTAAGCTGGGTGCTTCGATGGCCGGGGTGGAGCTCATCCTGCCACGCTCTAGAGCTAAAGGGAAACTCAACGTGAGTACTGGCCTCCAGGTAAGTCCCTGAGTAACCGCGCAGAAATGGAGGCATGCAGCCCTTTCCACGAAGTCTTAGTCGCTGTTCTGCTTTATTGTATTTTATTTTTTTAATGTTTTATTGTTTTTTTAAGATTTATGTATTGATTGATTGATTGCTATGTTGGGTCTTCGTTTCTGTTCTAGGGCCCTCTCCAGTTGCGGTAAGTGGGGGCCACTCTTCATCGCGGTGCGTAGGCCTCTCACTATCGTGGCCTCTCTTGTTGCGGAGCACAGGGTCCAGAGGCTCAGGCTCAGTAGTTGTGGCTCACGGGCCCAGATGCCCCACGGCATGTGGGATCCTCCCAGACCAGGGCTGGAACCCGTGTACCCTGCATTGGCAGGCAGATTCTCAACCACTGCGCCACCAGGGAAGCCCCTGTTCTGTTTTATTTTAAAGGAAGTACCCTTTTCAGGACTCCTAGGCCCCTCGGGTGTGCATCATTTTCCCTCCAAGATCAGTGAGTACCTCCAGACCCCTGTGGGCCTGCTGGGCAAAATCGAGGCCCAAAGGTCGGTCCCTCGGAGGCCCTCTGTGTATGCCGAGTGAGGGGCAACACACTGCTCGTTCCTTATGGAGAGCTACATTTCCAGAGCACTGGAACAGCCTCAGGACCACATTTCTAGGCAGTGCGACGTGCCATGGAAGTGTTCGTCATGGCCCCCGTCTGAGTTGCCATGAGAAAACACTGTGCTTAGAATTCTTCGAGGACCTCGTACCTGAAGTCACTCTGCTCGAGGAGAAAGCCAGCATCCTACCATGCTGTGGCGCTAACGGGACACTCAGCGTGAGCACTTGCCTCGAGGTAAGGCCCTGAATTGCCGTGCAGAAGCGGAGGCGTGCTGCAGTTTTCAGGAGGCCGTAGCCCCTGCTCAGCTGTAGTTTATTTATTTATTCATTTGTTTATCTATCTGTCTATCAATTTATATAGTTTTTTATGTAATTTATCATTTTTGTTTTACTGTGTTGGGTCTTCGTTGCTGCATGTGAGCTTTCTCTAGTTGTAGCGAGCGGGGGCTACTCTTCGTTGCAGTGCTTGGGCTTCTCATTGCGGTGGCTCCTCTTGTTGTGGAGCAGAAGCTCTAGGCACGTGGACTTCAGTAGTTGTGGCATGCGGGCTCAGTCATTGTGGCTCCCGGACTCTAGAGCGCAGGCTCAGTCGTTGTGGAGCACGGGCTTAGTTGCTCCGCAGCATGTGAGATCTTGGTGGACCAAGGCTCGAACTCATGTCCCCTGCATCGGCAGGTGGTTTCCCAACCACTGCACCACAAGCGAAGCCCCTGCTGTGCATTATTTTAACGTCAGTCCGCTTTACAGGACATCAAGGAGCCTCGCGTGGGCAACCTCTTCCCTGCAAGAACACTGAGTAACCCCAGGCCCCCATGGGCCCGCTATGCCACATCCAGGCCCGTAGGCCTTCGGAGCCACTCTGTGTATGCCGAGTGTAGGGCAGCACACTGCACTCTTTCTTGGGACAGCTTGATTTCCCCAGCACTCCCACAGGTCGACGAAGACTGTTCTAACAGGTCCAACATGCCGTGCAGGTCTGGCTCATTGCTGAAGTCTGAGCTACACTTAGAAAAACCCTCGGCTTCGTATTCCACCTGGGACCCCCTGCCTGAAGTCACCCTGCCTCCAGGAGAAAGTCGGCTTGCGTTCCGACTGTAACGAAAGCCCAGTTCCTAGGGTAACACTGCAGGCTTCTGAAGAGCCACGGGCCCGGAGGCCTAGCTGGGGCGTTCCTTGGTTGAGGTAGTTTGATATTTGCAGAACACCCTGCCTCGAGGAGTTGATTCAGGGAAGGAACCACTGGGTAACCTGTGTGTGTTTGGACTTGTTAGAAAACACAGGGATGTATGCTGCGTGTGCCCGTGGAAATGGGGGCCTGATGGAACTAGCCCTGCTTTCCCATTTTGAAAGCTCCATTCATGCTGCCTTGAAGCTACTTGAAATTGACTGCTGTTGACAGGCCACTAGCCACTGTAGGCATGTCTCTGGGAAGAAAATGAATTTTCTCTAGCTAAGCCGGGTGCTTCCATGGCCAGGGTGGAACTCATCCTGCCACGCTCTAGAGCTAAAGGGAAACTCAACGTGTGTACTGGCCTCGAGGTACGGCCCTGAGTAGCCGTGCAGAATGGGTGGCATGCAGCTGTTTCCATGAGGTCTTAGTCACTGTTTTGCTTTCTTTTAAAGGAAGTACCCTTTTCAGGACTCCTAGGCCCCTCGGGTGTGCATTCTTTTCCCTCCAAGATCAGTGAGTACCTCCAGACACCTGTGGGCCTGCTGAGCAACATCGAGGCCCAAAGGTCGGTCCCTCGGAGGCCCTCTGTGTATGCCAAGTGATGGGCAACACACTGCTCCTTCCATAAGGAGAGCTACATTTCCAGAGCACTGGAACAGCCTCAGGACCACATTTCTAGGCAGTGCGACGTGCCATGGAAGTGTTCGTCATGGCCCCCGTCTGAGCTGCCATGAGAAAACACTCCGCTTAGAATTCTTCGAGGACCTCGTACCTGAAATCACTCTGCTCGAGGAGAAAGCCAGCATCCTACCATGCTGTGTCGCTAACGGGACACTCAGTGAGAGCACGTGCCTCAAGGTAAGGCCCTGAATTGCCATGCAGAAGCGGAGGCGTGCAGCAGTTTCCCTGAGGCCGTAGCTGCTGCCCTGCATTGTTTTAACGTCAGTACGCTTTGCAGGATATCTAGGAACCCCGCGTGGGCAACCTATTCCCTGCAAGAACACTGAGTACCCTCAGGCCCCCATGGGCCTGCTAAGCCACATCCAGGCCCGTAGCCCTTCGGAGCCACTCTGTGTATGCCGAGTGTAGGGCAACAGACTGCACTCTTTCTTGGGACAGCTTGATTTCCTCAACACTCCCACAGATCGACGAACACCTTTCTAGCAGGTCCAACATTCCGTGCAAGTCAGCCTCATTGCCCTAGTCTGAGCTGCACTGAGAATAACCCTCGGCTTCGCATTCCATCTGGGACCCCCTACTTGAAGTCACCCTGCCTCCAGGAGAATGTCAGCCTGCGTTCCGACTGCAACTAAAGCCCAGTTCCTCATGTAACACTGCCGGGTTTTGAAGAGCCACGGGCCCGGAGGCTTAGCTGGGGCTTTCCTTGGTTGAGACAGTTCGCTATTTGCAGAACACCCTGCTTCGAGGAGTTGATTCAGGGAAGGAACCACTGGGTAACCTGTGTCTGTTTGGACTTGTTAGAAAGCACAGGGATGTATGCTGCGTGTGCCCGTGGAAATGGGGGCCTGATGGAACTAGCCTTGCTTTCCCATTTTGAAAGCTCCATTCATGCTGCCTTGAAGCTACTTGAAATTGACTGCTGTTGACAGGCCACTAGCCACTGTAGGCATGGCTCTGGGAAGAAAAGGAGTTTTCTCAAGCTAAGCTGGGTGCTTCGATGGCCGGGGTGGAGCTCATCCTGCCACGCTCTAGAGCTAAAGGGAAACTCAACGTGAGTACTGGCCTCCAGGTAAGTCCCTGAGTAACCGCGCAGAAATGGAGGCATGCAGCCCTTTCCACGAAGTCTTAGTCGCTGTTCTGCTTTATTGTATTTTATTTTTTTAATGTTTTATTGTTTTTTTAAGATTTATGTATTGATTGATTGATTGCTATGTTGGGTCTTCGTTTCTGTTCTAGGGCCCTCTCCAGTTGCGGTAAGTGGGGGCCACTATTCATCGCGGTGCGTAGGCCTCTCACTATCGTGGCCTCTCTTGTTGCGGAGCACAGGGTCCAGAGGCTCAGGCTCAGTAGTTGTGGCTCACGGGCCCAGATGCCCCACGGCATGTGGGATCCTCCCAGACCAGGGCTGGAACCCGTGTACCCTGCATTGGCAGGCAGATTCTCAACCACTGCGCCACCAGGGAAGCCCCTGTTCTGTTTTATTTTAAAGGAAGTACCCTTTTCAGGACTCCTAGGCCCCTCGGGTGTGCATCATTTTCCCTCCAAGATCAGTGAGTACCTCCAGACCCCTGTGGGCCTGCTGGGCAAAATCGAGGCCCAAAGGTCGGTCCCTCGGAGGCCCTCTGTGTATGCCGAGTGAGGGGCAACACACTGCTCGTTCCTTATGGAGAGCTACATTTCCAGAGCACTGGAACAGCCTCAGGACCACATTTCTAGGCAGTGCGACGTGCCATGGAAGTGTTCGTCATGGCCCCCGTCTGAGCTTCCATGAGAAAACACTGTGCTTAGAATTCTTCGAGGACCTCGTACCTGAAGTCACTCTGCTCGAGGAGAAAGCCAGCATCCTACCATGCTGTGGCGCTAACGGGACACTCAGCGTGAGCACTTGCCTCGAGGTAAGGCCCTGAATTGCCGTGCAGAAGCGGAGGCGTGCTGCAGTTTTCAGGAGGCCGTAGCCCCTGCTCAGCTGTAGTTTATTTATTTATTCATTTGTTTATCTATCTGTCTATCTATTTATTTATTTTTTTATGTAATTTATCATTTTTGTTTACTGTGTTGGTTCTTCGTTGCTGCATGTGAGCTTTCTCTAGTTGTAGCGAGCGGGGGCTACTCTTCGTTGCGGTGCTCGGGCTTCTCATTGTGGTGGCTCCTCTTGTTGTGGAGCAGAAGCTCTAGGCACGTGGACTTCAGTAGTTGTGGCATGCGGGCTCAGTCATTGTGGCTCCCGGACTCTAGAGCGCAGGCTCAGTCATTGTGGAGCACGGGCTTAGTTGCTCCGCAGCATGTGAGATCTTGGTGGACCAAGGCTCGAACCCATGTCCCCTGCATCGGCAGGTGGATTCCCAACAACTGCACCACAAGCGAAGCCCCTGCTGTGCATTATTTTAACGTCAGTCCGCTTTGCAGGACATCTAGGAGCCTCGCGTGGGCAACCTCTTCCCTGCAAGAACACTGAGTAACCCCAGGCCCCCATGGGCCCGCTATGCCACATCCAGGCCCGTAGGCCTTCGGAGCCACTCTGTGTATGCCGAGTGTAGGGCAGCACACTGCACTCTTTCTTGGGACAGCTTGATTTCCCCAGCACTCCCACAGGTCGACGAACACTGTTCTAACAGGTCCAACATGCCGTGCAGTTCTGGCTCATTGCTGAAGTCTGAGCTACACTTAGAAAAACCCTCGGCTTCGTATTCCACCTGGGACCCCCTGCCTGAAGTCTCCCTGCCTCCAGGAGAAAGTCGGCTTGCGTTCCGACTGCAACGAAAGCCCAGTTCCTAGGGTAACACTGCAGGCTTCTGAAGAGCCACGGGCCCGGAGGCCTAGCTGGGGCGTTCCTTGGTTGAGGTAGTTCGATATTTGCAGAACACCCTGCTTCGAGGAGTTGATTCAGGGAAGGAACCACTGGGTAACCTGTGTGTGTTTGGACTTGTTAGAAAGCCCAGGGATGTATGCTGCGTGTGCCCGTGGAAATGGGGGCCTGATGGAACTAGCCTTGCTTTCCCATTTTGCAAGCTCCATTCATGCTGCCTTGAAGCTACTTGAAATTGACTGCTGTTGACAGGCCACTAGCCACTGGAGGCATGGCTCTGGGAAGAAAAGGAGTTTTCTCTAGCTAAGCCGGGTGCTTCGATGGCCGGGGTGGAGCTCATCCTGCCACGCTCTAGAGCTAAAGGGAAACTCAACGTGAGTACTGGCCTCCAGGTAAGTCCGTGAGTAACCGCGCAGAAATGGAGGCATGCAGCCCTTTCCACGAAGTCTTAGTCGCTGTTCTGCTTTATTGTATTTTATTTTTTAATGTTTTATTGTTTTTTTAAGATTTATGTATTGATTGATTGATTGCTATGTTGGGTCTTCGTTTCTGTCCTAGGGCCCTCTCCAGTTGCGGTAAGTGGGGGCCACTCTTCATCGCGGTGTGTAGGCCTCTCACTATCGCGGCCTCTCTTGTCACGGAGCACAGGGTCCAGAGGCGCAGGCTCAGTAGTTGAGCCTCACGGGCCCAGTTGCTCCGCGGCATGTGGGATCCTCCCAGACCAGGGCTGGAACCCGTGTACCCTGGATTGGCAGGCAGATTCTCAACCACTGCGCCACCAGGGAAGCCCCTGTTCTGCTTTATTTTAAAGGAAGTACCCTTTTCAGGACTCCTAGGCCCCTCGGGTGTGCATCATTTTCCCTCCAAGATCAGTGAGTACCTCCAGACCCCTGTGGGCCTGCTGGGCAACATCGAGGCCCAAAGGTCGGTCCCTCGGAGGCCCTCTGTGTATGCCGAGTGAGGGGCAACACACTGCTCGTTCCTTAAGGAGAGCTACATTTCCAGAGCACTGGAACAGCCTCAGGACCACATTTCTAGGCAGTGCGACGTGCCATGGAAGTGTTCGTCACGGCCCCCGTCTGAGCTGCCATGAGAAAACACTGTGCTTAGAATTCTTCGAGGAACTCGTACCTGAAGTCACTCTGCTCGAGGAGAAAGCCAGCATCCTACCATGCTGTGGCGCTAACGGGACACTCAGCGTGAGCACTTGCCTCGAGGTAAGGCCCTGAATTGCCGTGCAGAAGCGGAGGCGTGCTGCAGTTTTCAGGAGGCCGTAGCCCCTGCTCAGCTGTAGTTTATTTATTTATTCATTTTTTTATCTATCTGTCTATCAATTTATTTAGTTTTTTATGTAATTTATCATTTTTGTTTTACTGTGTTGGGTCTTCGTTGCTGCATGTGAGCTTTCTCTAGTTGTAGCGAGCGGGGGCTACTCTTCGTTGCAGTGCTCGGGCTTCTCATTGCGGTGGCTCCTCTTGTTGTGGAGCAGAAGCTCTAGGCACGTGGACTTCAGTAGTTGTGGCATGCGGGCTCAGTCATTGTGGCTCCCGGACTCTAGAGCGCAGGCTCAGTCGTTGTGGAGCACGGGCTTAGTTGCTCCGCAGCATGTGAGATCTTGGTGGACCAAGGCTCGAACTCATATCCCCTGCATCGGCAGGTGGTTTCCCAACCACTGCACCACAAGCGAAGCCCCTGCTGTGCATTATTTTAACGTCAGTCCGCTTTGCAGGACATCAAGGAGCCTCGCGTGGGCAACCTCTTCCCTGCAAGAACACTGAGTAACCCCAGGCCCCCATGGGCCCGCTATGCCACATCCAGGCCCGTAGGCCTTCGGAGCCACTCTGTGTATGCCGAGTGTAGGGCAGCACACTGCACTCTTTCTTGGGACAGCTTGATTTCCCCAGCACTCCCACAGGTCGACGAACACTGTTCTAACAGGTCCAACATGCCGTGCAGGTCTGGCTCATTGCTGAAGTCTGAGCTACACTTAGAAAAACCCTCGGCTTCGTATTCCACCTGGGACCCCCTGCCTGAAGTCACCCTACCTCCAGGAGAAAGTCGGCTTGCGTTCCGACTGTAACGAAAGCCCAGTTCCTAGGGTAACACTGCAGGCTTCTGAAGAGCCACGGGCCCGGAGTCCTAGCTGGGGCGTTCCTTGGTTGAGGTAGTTTGATATTTGCAGAACACCCTGCCTCGAGGAGTTGATTCAGGGAAGGAACCACTGGGTAACCTGTGTGTGTTTGGACTTGTTAGAAAACACAGGGATGTATGCTGCGTGTGCCCGTGGAAATGGGGGCCTGATGGAACTAGCCCTGCTTTCCCATTTTGAAAGCTCCATTCATGCTTCCTTGAAGCTACTTGAAATTGACTGCTGTTGACAGGCCACTAGCCACTGTAGGCATGGCTCTGGGAAGAAAATGAATTTTCTCTAGCTAAGCCGGGTGCTTCCATGGCCAGGGTGGAACTCATCCTGCCACGCTCTAGAGCTAAAGGGAAACTCAACGTGTGTACTGGCCTCGAGGTACGGCCCTGAGTAGCCGTGCAGAATGGGTGGCATGCAGCTGTTTCCATGAGGTCTTAGTCACTGTTTTGCTTTCTTTTAAAGGAAGTACCCTTTTCAGGACTCCTAGGCCCCTCGGGTGTGCATCCTTTTCCCTCCAAGATCAGTGAGTACCTCCAGACCCCTGTGGGCCTGCTGAGCAACATCGAGGCCCAAAGGTCCGTCCCTCGGAGGCCCTCTGTGTATGCCAAGTGATGGGCAACACACTGCTCCTTCCATAAGGAGAGCTACATTTCCAGAGCACTGGAACAGCCTCAGGACCACATTTCTAGGCAGTGCGACGTGCCATGGAAGTGTTCGTCATGGCCCCCGTCTGAGCTGCCATGAGAAAACACTCCGCTTAGAATTCTTCGAGGACCTCGTACCTGAAATCACTCTGCTCGAGGAGAAAGCCAGCATCCTACCATGCTGTGTCGCTAACGGGACACTCAGTGAGAGCACGTGCCTCAAGGTAAGGCCCTGAATTGCCATGCAGAAGCGGAGGCGTGCAGCAGTTTCCCTGAGGCCGTAGCTGCTGCCCTGCATTGTTTTAACGTCAGTACGCTTTGCAGGATATCTAGAAACCCCGCGTGGGCAACCTATTCCCTGCAAGAACACTGAGTACCCTCAGGCCCCCATGGGCCTGCTAAGCCACATCCAGGCCCGTAGCCCTTCGGAGCCACTCTGTGTATACCGAGTGTAGGGCAACAGACTGCACTCTTTCTTGGGACAGCTTGATTTCCTCAACACTCCCACAGATCGACGAACACCTTTCTAGCAGGTCCAACATTCCGTGCAAGTCAGCCTCATTGCCCTAGTCTGAGCTGCACTGAGAATAACCCTCGGCTTCGCATTCCATCTGGGACCCCCTACTTGAAGTCACCCTGCCTCCAGGAGAATGTCAGCCTGCGTTCCGACTGCAACTAAAGCCCAGTTCCTCATGTAACACTGCCGGGTTTTGAAGAGCCACGGGCCCGGAGGCTTAGCTGGGGCTTTCCTTGGTTGAGACAGTTCGCTATTTGCAGAACACCCTGCTTCGAGGAGTTGATTCAGGGAAGGAACCACTGGGTAACCTGTGTCTGTTTGGACTTGTTAGAAAGCACAGGGATGTATGCTGCGTGTGCCCGTGGAAATGGGGGCCTGATGGAACTAGCCTTGCTTTCCCATTTTGCAAGCTCCATTCATGCTGCCTTGAAGCTACTTGAAATTGACTGCTGTTGACAGGCCACTAGCCACTGTAGGCATGGCTCTGGGAAGAAAAGGAGTTTTCTCAAGCTAAGCTGGGTGCTTCGATGGCCGGGGTGGAGCTCATCCTGCCACGCTCTAGAGCTAAAGGGAAACTCAACGTGAGTACTGGCCTCCAGGTAAGTCCCTGAGTAACCGCGCAGAAATGGAGGCATGCAGCCCTTTCCACGAAGTCTTAGTCGCTGTTCTGCTTTATTGTATTTTATTTTTTTAATGTTTTATTGTTTTTTTAAGATTTATGTATTGATTGATTGATTGCTATGTTGGGTCTTCGTTTCTGTTCTAGGGCCCTCTCCAGTTGCGGTAAGTGGGGGCCACTCTTCATCGCGGTGCGTAGGCCTCTCACTATCGTGGCCTCTCTTGTTGCGGAGCACAGGGTCCAGAGGCTCAGGCTCAGTAGTTGTGGCTCACGGGCCCAGATGCCCCACGGCATGTGGGATCCTCCCAGACCAGGGCTGGAACCCGTGTACCCTGCATTGGCAGGCAGATTCTCAACCACTGCGCCACCAGGGAAGCCCCTGTTCTGTTTTATTTTAAAGGAAGTACCCTTTTCAGGACTCCTAGGCCCCTCGGGTGTGCATCATTTTCCCTCCAAGATCAGTGAGTACCTCCAGACCCCTGTGGGCCTGCTGGGCAAAATCGAGGCCCAAAGGTCGGTCCCTCGGAGGCCCTCTGTGTATGCCGAGTGAGGGGCAACACACTGCTCGTTCCTTATGGAGAGCTACATTTCCAGAGCACTGGAACAGCCTCAGGACCACATTTCTAGGCAGTGCGACGTGCCATGGAAGTGTTCGTCATGGCCCCCGTCTGAGCTGCCATGAGAAAACACTGTGCTTAGAATTCTTCGAGGACCTCGTACCTGAAGTCACTCTGCACGAGGAGAAAGCCAGCATCCTACCATGCTGTGGCGCTAACGGGACACTCAGCGTGAACACTTGCCTCGAGGTAAGGCCCTGAATTGCCGTGCAGAAGCGGAGGCGTGCTGCAGTTTTCAGGAGGCCGTAGCCCCTGCTCAGCTGTAGTTTATTTATTTATTCATTTGTTTATCTATCTGTCTATCTATTTATTTATTTTTTTATGTAATTTATCATTTTTGTTTACTGTGTTGGTTCTTCGTTGCTGCATGTGAGCTTTCTCTAGTTGTAGCGAGCGGGGGCTACTCTTCGTTGCGGTGCTCGGGCTTCTCATTGTGGTGGCTCCTCTTGTTGTGGAGCAGAAGCTCTAGGCACGTGGACTTCAGTAGTTGTGGCATGCGGGCTCAGTCATTGTGGCTCCCGGACTCTAGAGCGCAGGCTCAGTCGTTGTGGAGCACGGGCTTAGTTGCTCCGCAGCATGTGAGATCTTGGTGGACCAAGGCTCGAACCCATGTCCCCTGCATCGGCAGGTGGATTCCCAACCACTGCACCACAAGCGAAGCCCCTGCTGTGCATTATTTTAACGTCAGTCCGCTTTGCAGGACATCTAGGAGCCTCGCGTGGGCAACCTCTTCCCTGCAAGAACACTGAGTAACCCCAGGCCCCCATGGGCCCGCTATGCCACATCCAGGCCCGTAGGCCTTCGGAGCCACTCTGTGTATGCCGAGTGTAGGGCAGCACACTGCACTCTTTCTTGGGACAGCTTGATTTCCCCAGCACTCCCACAGGTCGACGAACACTGTTCTAACAGGTCCAACATGCCGTGCAGGTCTGGCTCATTGCTGAAGTCTGAGCTACACTTAGAAAAACCCTCGGCTTCGTATTCCACCTGGGACCCCCTGCCTGAAGTCACCCTGCCTCCAGGAGAAAGTCGGCTTGCGTTCCGACTGCAATGAAAGCCCAGTTCCTAGGGTAACACTGCAGGCTTCTGAAGAGCCACGGGCCCGGAGGCCTAGCTGGGGCGTTCCTTGGTTGAGGTAGTTCGATATTTGCAGAACACTCTGCTTCGAGGAGTTGATTCAGGGAAGGAACCACTGGGTAACCTGTGTCTGTTTGGACTTGTTAGAAAGCCCAGGGATGTATGCTGCGTGTGCCCGTGGAAATGGGGGCCTGATGGAACTAGCCCTGCTTTCCCATTTTGAAAGCTCCATTCATGCTGCCTTGAAGCTACTTGAAATTGACTGCTGTTGACAGGCCACTAGCCACTGTAGGCATGGCTCTGGGAAGAAAATGAATTTTCTCTAGCTAAGCCGGGTGCTTCCATGGCCAGGGTGGAACTCATCCTGCCACGCTCTAGAGCTAAAGCGAAACTCAACGTGAGTACTGGCCTCGAGGTACGGCCCTGAGTAGCCGTGCAGAATGGGTGGCATGCAGCTGTTTCCATGAGGTCTTAGTCACTGTTTTGCTTTCTTTTAAAGGAAGTACCCTTTTCAGGACTCCTAGGCCCCTCGGGTGTGCATCCTTTTCCCTCCAAGATCAGTGAGTACCTCCAGACCCCTGTGGGCCTGCTGAGCAACATCGAGGCCCAAAGGTCGGTCCCTCGGAGGCCCTCTGTGTATGCCAAGTGATGGGCAACACACTGCTCCTTCCATAAGGAGAGCTACATTTCCAGAGCACTGGAACAGCCTCAGGACCACATTTCTAGGCAGTGCGACGTGCCATGGAAGTGTTCGTCATGGCCCCCGTCTGAGCTGCCATGAGAAAACACTCCGCTTAGAATTCTTCGAGGACCTCGTACCTGAAATCACTCTGCTCGAGGAGAAAGCCAGCATCCTACCATGCTTTGTCGCTAAGGGGACACTCAGTGAGAGCACGTGCCTCAAGGTAAGGCCCTGAATTGCCATGCAGAAGCGGAGGCGTGCAGCAGTTTCCCTGAAGCCGTAGCCGCTGCCCTGCATTGTTTTAACGTCAGTACGCTTTGCAGGATATCTAGGAACCCCGCGTGGGCAACCTATTCCCTGCAAGAACACTGAGTACCCTCAGGCCCCCATGGGCCTGCTAAGCCACATCCAGGCCCGTAGCCCTTCGGAGCCACTCTGTGTATGCCGAGTGTAGGGCAACAGACTGCACTCTTTCTTGGGACAGCTTGATTTCCTCAACACTCCCACAGATCGACGAACACCTTTCTAGCAGGTCCAACATTCCGTGCAAGTCAGCCTCATTGCCCTAGTCTGAGCTGCACTGAGAATAACCCTCGGCTTCGCATTCCATCTGGGACCCCCTACTTGAAGTCACCCTGCCTCCAGGAGAATGTCAGCCTGCGTTCCGACTGCAACTAAAGTCCAGTTCCTCATGTAACACTGCCGGGTTTTGAAGAGCCACAGCCCGGAGGCTTAGCTGGGGCTTTCCTTGGTTGAGACAGTTCGCTATTTGCAGAACACCCTGCTTCGAGGAGTTGATTCAGGGAAGGAACCACTGGGTAACCTGTGTCTGTTTGGACTTGTTAGAAAGCACAGGGATGTATGCTGCGTGTGCCCGTGGAAATGGGGGCCTGATGGAACTAGCCTTGCTTTCCCATTTTGAAAGCTCCATTCATGCTGCCTTGAAGCTACTTGAAATTGACTGCTGTTGACAGGCCACTAGCCACTGTAGGCATGGCTCTGGGAAGAAAAGGAGTTTTCTCAAGCTAAGCTGGGTGCTTCGATGGCCGGGGTGGAGCTCATCCTGCCACGCTCTAGAGCTAAAGGGAAACTCAACGTGAGTACTGGCCTCCAGGTAAGTCCCTGAGTAACCGCGCAGAAATGGAGGCATGCAGCCCTTTCCACGAAGTCTTAGTCGCTGTTCTGCTTTATTGTATTTTATTTTTTTAATGTTTTATTGTTTTTTTAAGATTTATGTATTGATTGATTGATTGCTATGTTGGGTCTTCGTTTCTGTTCTAGGGCCCTCTCCAGTTGCGGTAAGTGGGGGCCACTCTTCATCGCGGTGCGTAGGCCTCTCACTATCGTGGCCTCTCTTGTTGCGGAGCACAGGGTCCAGAGGCTCAGGCTCAGTAGTTGTGGCTCACGGGCCCAGATGCCCCACGGCATGTGGGATCCTCCCAGACCAGGGCTGGAACCCGTGTACCCTGCATTGGCAGGCAGATTCTCAACCACTGCGCCACCAGGGAAGCCCCTGTTCTGTTTTATTTTAAAGGAAGTACCCTTTTCAGGACTCCTAGGCCCCTCGGGTGTGCATCATTTTCCCTCCAAGATCAGTGAGTACCTCCAGACCCCTGTGGGCCTGCTGGGCAAAATCGAGGCACAAAGGTCGGTCCCTCGGAGGCCCTCTGTGTATGCCGAGTGAGGGGCAACACACTGCTCGTTCCTTATGGAGAGCTACATTTCCAGAGCACTGGAACAGCCTCAGGACCACATTTCTAGGCAGTGCGACGTGCCATGGAAGTGTTCGTCATGGCCCCCGTCTGAGCTGCCATGAGAAAACACTGTGCTTAGAATTCTTCGAGGACCTCGTACCTGAAGTCACTCTGCACGAGGAGAAAGCCAGCATCCTACCATGCTGTGGTGCTAACGGGACACTCAGCGTGAGCACTTGCCTCGAGGTAAGGCCCTGAATTGCCGTGCAGAAGCGGAGGCGTGCTGCAGTTTTCAGGAGGCCGTAGCCCCTGCTCAGCTGTAGTTTATTTATTTATTCATTTGTTTATCTATCTGTCTATCAATTTATTTAGTTTTTTATGTAATTTATCATTTTTGTTTTACTGTGTTGGGTCTTCGTTGCTGCATGTGAGCTTTCTCTAGTTGTAGCCAGCGGGGGCTACTCTTCGTTGCAGTGCTCGGGCTTCTCATTGCGGTGGCTCCTCTTGTTGTGGAGCAGAAGCTCTAGGCACGTGGACTTCAGTAGTTGTGGCATGCGGGCTCAGTCATTGTGGCTCCCGGACTCTAGAGCGCAGGCTCAGTCGTTGTGGAGCACGGGCTTAGTTGCTCCGCAGCATGTGAGATCTTGGTGGACCAAGGCTCGAACCCATGTCCCCTGCATCGGCAGGTGGATTCCCAACCACTGCACCACAAGCGAAGCCCCTGCTGTGCATTATTTTAACGTCAGTCCGCTTTGCAGGACATCTAGGAGCCTCGCGTGGGCAACCTCTTCCCTGCAAGAACACTGAGTAACCCCAGGCCCCCATGGGCCCGCTATGCCACATCCAGGCCCGTAGTCCTTCGGAGCCACTCTGTGTATGCCGAGTGTAGGGCAGCACACTGCACTCTTTCTTCGGACAGCTTGATTTCCCCAGCACTCCCACAGGTCGACGAACACTGTTCTAACAGGTCCAACATGCCGTGCAGGTCTGGCTCATTGCTGAAGTCTGAGCTACACTTAGAAAAACCCTCGGCTTCGTATTCCACCTGGGACCCCCTGCCTGAAGTCACCCTGCCTCCAGGAGAAAGTCGGCTTGCGTTCCGACTGCAATGAAAGCCCAGTTCCTAGGGTAACACTGCAGGCTTCTGAAGAGCCACGGGCCCGGAGGCCTAGCTGGGGCGTTCCTTGGTTGAGGTAGTTCGATATTTGCAGAACACCCTGCTTCGAGGAGTTGATTCAGGGAAGGAACCACTGGGTAACCTGTGTCTGTTTGGACTTGTTAGAAAGCCCAGGGATGTATGCTGCGTGTGCCCGTGGAAATGGGGGCCTGATGGAACTAGCCCTGCTTTCCCATTTTGAAAGCTCCATTCATGCTGCCTTGAAGCTACTTGAAATTGACTGCTGTTGACAGGCCACTAGCCACTGTAGGCATGGCTCTGGGAAGAAAATGAATTTTCTCTAGCTAAGCCGGGTGCTTCCATGGCCAGTGTGGAACTCATCCTGCCACGCTCTAGAGCTAAAGGGAAACTCAACGTGAGTACTGGCCTCGAGGTACGGCCCTGAGTAGCCGTGCAGAATGGGTGGCATGCAGCTGTTTCCATGAGGTCTTAGTCACTGTTTTGCTTTCTTTTAAAGGAAGTACCCTTTTCAGGACTCCTAGGCCCCTCGGGTGTGCATCCTTTTCCCTCCAAGATCAGTGAGTACCTCCAGACCCCTGTGGGCCTGCTGAGCAACATCGAGGCCCAAAGGTCGGTCCCTCGGAGGCCCTCTGTGTATGCCAAGTGATGGGCAACACACTGCTCCTTCCATACGGAGAGCTACATTTCCAGAGCACTGGAACAGCCTCAGGACCACATTTCTAGGCAGTGCGACGTGCCATGGAAGTGTTCGTCATGGCCCCCGTCTGAGCTGCCATGAGAAAACACTCCGCTTAGAATTCTTCGAGGACCTCGTACCTGAAATCACTCTGCTCGAGGAGAAAGCCAGCATCCTACCATGCTGTGTCGCTAACGGGACACTCAGTGAGAGCACGTGCCTCAAGGTAAGGCCCTGAATTGCCATGCAGAAGCGGAGGCGTGCAGCAGTTTCCCTGAGGCCGTAGCCGCTGCCCTGCATTGTTTTAACGTCAGTACGCTTTGCAGGATATCTAGGAACCCCGCGTGGGCAACCTGTTCCCTGCAAGAACACTGAGTACCCTCAGGCCCCCATGGGCCTGCTAAGCCACATCCAGGCCCGTAGCCCTTCGGAGCCACTCTGTGTATGCCGAGTGTAGGGCAACAGACTGCACTCTTTCTTGGGACAGCTTGATTTCCTCAACACTCCCACAGATCGACGAACACCTTTCTAGCAGGTCCAACATTCCGTGCAAGTCAGCCTCATTGCCCTAGTCTGAGCTGCACTGAGAATAACCCTCGGCTTCGCATTCCATCTGGGACCCCCTACTTGAAGTCACCCTGCCTCCAGGAGAATGTCAGCCTGCGTTCCGACTGCAACTAAAGCCCAGTTCCTCATGTAACACTGCCGGGTTTTGAAGAGCCACGGGCCCGGAGGCTTAGCTGGGGCTTTCCTTGGTTGAGACAGTTCGCTATTTGCAGAACACCCTGCTTCGAGGAGTTGATTCAGGGAAGGAACCACTGGGTAACCTGTGTCTGTTTGGACTTGTTAGAAAGCACAGGGATGTATGCTGCGTGTGCCCGTGGAAATGGGGGCCTGATGGAACTAGCCTTGCTTTCCCATTTTGCAAGCTCCATTCATGCTGCCTTGAAGCTACTTGAAATTGACTGCTGTTGACAGGCCACTAGCCACTGTAGGCATGGCTCTGGGAAGAAAAGGAGTTTTCTCAAGCTAAGCTGGGTGCTTCGATGGCCGGGGTGGAGCTCATCCTGCCACGCTCTAGAGCTAAAGGGAAACTCAACGTGAGTACTGGCCTCGAGGTACCGCCCTGAGTAGCCGTGCAGAATGGGTGGCATGCAGCTGTTTCCATGAGGTCTTAGTCACTGTTTTGCTTTCTTTTAAAGGAAGTACCCTTTTCAGGACTCCTAGGCCCCTCGGGTGTGCATCCTTTTCCCTCCAAGATCAGTGAGTACCTCCAGACCCCTGTGGGCCTGCTGAGCAACATCGAGGCCCAAAGGTCGGTCCCTCGGAGGCCCTCTGTGTATGCCAAGTGATGGGCAACACACTGCTCCTTCCTTAAGGAGAGCTACATTTCCAGAGCACTGGAACAGCCTCAGGACCACATTTCTAGCCAGTGCGACGTGCCATGGAAGTGTTCGTCATGGCCCCCGTCTGAGCTGCCATGAGAAAACACTCCGCTTAGAATTCTTCGAGGACCTCGTACCTGAAGTCACTCTGCTCGAGGAGAAAGCCAGCATCCTACCATGCTGTGGCGCTAACGGGACACTCAGCGTGAGCACTTGCCTCGAGGTAAGGCCCTGAATTGCCGTGCAGAAGCGGAGGCGTGCTGCAGTTTTCAGGAGGCCGTAGCCCCTGCTCAGCTGTAGTTTATTTATTTATTCATTTGTTTATCTATCTGTCTATCTATTTATTTATTTTTTTATGTAATTTATCATTTTTGTTTACTGGGTTGGTTCTTCGTTGCTGCATGTGAGCTTTCTCTAGTTGTAGCGAGCGGGGGCTACTCTTCGTTGCGGTGCTCGGGCTTCTCATTGTGGTGGCTCCTCTTGTTGTGGAGCAGAAGCTCTAGGCACGTGGACTTCAGTAGTTGTGGCATGCGGGCTCAGTCATTGTGGCTCCCGGACTCTAGAGCGCAGGCTCAGTCGTTGTGGAGCACGGGCTTAGTTGCTCCGCAGCATGTGAGATCTTGGTGGACCAAGGCTCGAACCCATGTCCCCTGCATCGGCAGGTGGATTCCCAACCACTGCACCACAAGCGAAGCCCCTGCTCTGCATTATTTTAACGTCAGTCCGCTTTGCAGGACATCTAGGAGCCTCGCGTGGGCAACCTCTTCCCTGCAAGAACACTGAGTAACCCCAGGCCCCCATGGGCCCGCTATGCCACATCCAGGCCCGTAGGCCTTCGGAGCCACTCTGTGTATGCCGAGTGTAGGGCAGCACACTGCACTCTTTCTTGGGAGAGCTTGATTTCCCCAGCACTCCCACAGGTCGACGAACACTGTTCTAACAGGTCCAAAATGCCGTGCAGGTCTGGCTCATTGCTGAAGTCTGAGCTACACTTAGAAAAACCCTCGGCTTCGTATTCCACCTGGGACCCCCTGCCTGAAGTCACCCTGCCTCCAGGAGAAAGTCGGCTTGCGTTCCGACTGCAACGAAAGCCCAGTTCCTAGGGTAACACTGCAGGCTTCTGAAGAGCCACGGGCCCGGAGGCCTAGCTGGGGCGTTCCTTGGTTGAGGTAGTTCGATATTTGCAGAACACCCTGCTTCGAGGAGTTGATTCAGGGAAGGAACCACTGGGTAACCTCTGTCTGTTTGGACTTGTTAGAAAGCCCAGGGATGTATGCTGCGTGTGCCCGTGGAAATGGGGGCCTGATGGAGCTAGCCCTGCTTTCCCATTTTGAAAGCTCCATTCATGCTGCCTTGAAGCTACTTGAAATTGACTGCTGTTGACAGGCCACTAGCCACTGTAGGCATGGCTCTGGGAAGAAAATGAATTTTCTCTAGCTAAGCCGGGTGCTTCCATGGCCAGGGTGGAACTCATCCTGCCACGCTCTAGAGCTAAAGGGAAACTCAACGTGAGTACTGGCCTCGAGGTACGGCCCTGAGTAGCCGTGCAGAATGGGTGGCATGCAGCTGTTTCCATGAGGTCTTAGTCACTGTTTTGCTTTCTTTTAAAGGAAGTACCCTTTTCAGGACTCCTAGGCCCCTCGGGTGTGCATCCTTTTCCCTCCAAGATCAGTGAGTACCTCCAGACCCCTGTGGGCCTGCTGAGCAACATCGAGGCCCAAAGGTCGGTCCCTCGGAGGCCCTCTGTGTATGCCAAGTGATGGGCAACACACTGCTCCTTCCTTAAGGAGAGCTACATTTCCAGAGCACTGGAACAGCCTCAGGACCACATTTCTAGCCAGTGCGACGTGCCATGGAAGTGTTCCTCATGGCCCCCGTCTGAGCTGCCATGAGAAAACACTCCGCTTAGAATTCTTCAAGGACCTCGTACCTGAAATCACTCTGCTCGAGGAGAAAGCCAGCATCCTACCATGCTGTGTCGCTAACGGGACACTCAGCGAGAGCACGTGCCTCAAGGTAAGGCCCTGAATTGCCATGCAGAAGCGGAGGCGTGCAGCAGTTTCCATGAGGCCGTAGCCGCTGCTCTGCATTGTTTTAACGTCAGTACGCTTTGCAGGATATCTAGGAACCCCGCGTGGGCAAACTATTCCCTGCAAGAACACTGAGTACCCTCAGGCCCCCATGGGCCTGCTAAGCCACATCCAGGCCTGTAGCCCTTCGGAGCCACTCTGTGTATGCCGAGTGTAGGGCAACAGACTGCACTCTTTCTTGGGACAGCTTGATTTCCTCAACACTCCCACAGATCGACGAACACCTTTCTAGCAGGTCCAACATTCCGTGCAAGTCTGCCTAATTGCCCTAGTCTGAGCTGCACTGAGAATAACCCTCGGCTTCGCATTCCATCTGGGACCCCCTGCTTGAAGTCACCCTGCCTCCAGGAGAATGTCAGCCTGCGTTCCGACTGCAACTAAAGCCCAGTTCCTCATGTAACACTGCCGGGTTTTGAAGAGCCACGGGCCCGGAGGCTTAGCTGGGGCGATCCTTGGTTGAGACAGTTCGCTATTTGCAGAACACCCTGCTTGGAGGAGTTGATTCAGGGAAGGAACCACTGGGTAACCTGTGTCTGTTTGGACTTGTTAGAAAGCACAGGGATGTATGCTGCGTGTGCCCGTGGAAATGGGGGCCTGATGGAACTAGCCTTGCTTTCCCATTTTGAAAGCTCCATTCATGCTGCCTTGAAGCTACTTGAAATTGACTGCTGTTGACAGGCCACTAGCCACTGTAGGCATGGCTCTGGGAAGAAAAGGAGTTTTCTCTAGCTAAGCCGGGTGCTTCGATGGCCGGGGTGGAGCTCATCCTGCCACGCTCTAGAGCTAAAGGGAAACTCAACGTGAGTACTGGCCTCCAGGTAAGTCCCTGAGTAACCGCGCAGAAATGGAGGCATGCAGCCCTTTCCACGAAGTCTGAGTCGCTGTTCTGCTTTATTGTATTTTATTTTTTTAATGTTTTATTGTTTTTTTAAGATTTATGTATTGATTGATTGATTGCTATGTTGGGTCTTCGTTTCTGTCCTAGGGCCCTCTCCAGTTGCGGTAAGTGGGGGCCACTCTTCATCGCGGTGCGTAGGCCTCTCACTATCGCGGCCTCTCTTGTTGCGGAGCACAGGGTCCAGAGGCTCAGGCTCAGTAGTTGTGGCTCACGGGCCCAGATGCCCCACGGCATGTGGGATCCTCCCAGACCAGGGCTGGAACCCGTGTATCCTGCATTGGCAGGCAGATTCTCAACCACTGCACCACCAGGGAAGCCCCTGTTCTGTTTTATTTTAAAGGAAGTACCCTTTTCAGGACTCCTAGGCCCCTCGGGTGTGCATCATTTTCCCTCCAAGATCAGTGAGTACCTCCAGACCCCTGTGGGCCTGCTGGGCAACATCGAGGCCCAAAGGTCGGTCCCTCGGAGGCCCTCTGTGTATGCCGAGTGAGGGGCAACACACTGCTCGTTCCTTAAGGAGAGCTACATTTCCAGAGCACTGGAACAGCCTCAGGACCACATTTCTAGGCAGTGCGACGTGCCATGGAAGTGTTCGTCATGGCCCCCGTCTGAGCTGCCATGAGAAAACACTGTGCTTAGAATTCTTCGAGGACCTCGTACCTGAAGTCACTCTGCTCGAGGAGAAAGCCAGCATCCTACCATGCTGTGGCGCTAACGGGACACTCAGCGTGAGCACTTGCCTCGAGGTAAGGCCCTGAATTGCCGTGCAGAAGCGGAGGCGTGCTGCAGTTTTCAGGAGGCCGTAGCCGCTGCTCTGCATTGTTTTAACGTCAGTACGCTTTGCAGGATATCTAGGAACCCCGCGTGGGCAACCTATTCCCTGCAAGAACACTGAGTACCCTCAGGCCCCCATGGGCCTGCTAAGCCACATCCAGGCCCGTAGCCCTTCGGAGCCACTCTGTGTATGCCGAGTGTAGGGCAACAGACTGCACTCTTTCTTGGGACAGCTTGATTTCCTCAACACTCCCACAGATCGACGAACACCTTTCTAGCAGGTCCAACATTCCGTGCAAGTCTGCCTCATTGCCCTAGTCTGAGCTGCACTGAGAATAACCCTCGGCTTCGCATTCCATCTGGGACCCCCTGCTTGAAGTCACCCTGCCTCCAGGAGAATGTCAGCCTGCGTTCCGAATGCAACTAAAGCCCAGTTCCTCATGTAACACTGCCGGATTTTGAAGAGCCACGGGCCCGGAGGTTTAGCTGGAGCAATCCTTGGGTGAGACAGTTCGCTATTTGCAGAACACCCTGCTTGGAGGAGTTGATTCAGGGAAGGAACCACTGGGTAACCTGTGTCTGTTTGGACTTGTTAGAAAGCACAGGGATGTATGCTGCGTGTGCCCGTGGAAATGGGGGCCTGATGGAACTAGCCTTGCTTTCCCATTTTGAAAGCTCCATTCATGCTGCCTTGAAGCTACTTGAAATTGACTGCTGTTGACAGGCCACTAGCCACTGTAGGCATGGCTCTGGGAAGAAAAGGAGTTTTCTCTAGCTAAGCCGGGTGCTTCGATGGCCGGGGTGGAGCTCATCCTGCCACGCTCTAGAGCTAAAGGGAAACTCAACGTGAGTACTGGCCTCCAGGTAAGTCCCTGAGTAACCGCGCAGAAATGGAGGCATGCAGCCCTTTCCACGAAGTCTTAGTCGCTGTTCTGCTTTATTGTATTTTATTTTTTAATGTTTTATTGTTTTTTTAAGATTTATGTATTGATTGATTGATTGCTATGTTGGGTCTTCGTTTCTGTACTAGGGCCCTCTCCAGTTGCGGTAAGTGGGGGCCACTCTTCATCGCGGTGTGTAGGCCTCTCACTATCGCAGCCTCTCTTGTCGCGGAGCACAGGGTCCAGAGGCTCAGGCTCAGTAGTTGTGGCTCACGGGCCCAGATGCCCCACGGCATGTGGGATCCTCCCAGACCAGGGCTGGAACCCGTGTACCCTGCATTGGCAGGCAGATTCTCAACCACTGCGCCACCAGGGAAAACCCTGTTCTGTTTTATTTTAAAGGAAGTACCCTTTTCAGGACTCCTAGGCCCCTCGGGTGTGCATCATTTTCCCTCCAAGATCAGTGAGTACCTCCAGACCCCTGTGGGCCTGCTGGGCAAAATCGAGGCCCAAAGTTCGGTCCCTCGGAGGCCCTCTGTGTATGCCGAGTGAGGGGCAACACACTGCTCGTTCCTTATGGAGAGCTACATTTCCAGAGCACTGGAACAGCCTCAGGACCACATTTCTAGGCAGTGCGACGTGCCATGGAAGTGTTCGTCATGGCCCCCGTCTGAGCTGCCATGAGAAAACACTGTGCTTAGAATTCTTCGAGGACCTCGTACCTGAAGTCACTCTGCTCGAGGAGAAAGCCAGCATCCTACCATGCTGTGGCGCTAACGGGACACTCAGCGTGAACACTTGCCTCGAGGTAAGGCCCTGAATTGCCGTGCAGAAGCGGAGGCGTGCTGCAGTTTTCAGGAGGCCGTAGCCCCTGCTCAGCTGTAGTTTATTTATTTATTCATTTGTTTATCTATCTGTCTATCAATTTATTTAGTTTTTTATGTAATTTATCATTTTTGTTTTACTGTGTTGGGTCTTCGTTGCTGCATGTGAGCTTTCTCTAGTTGTAGCGAGCGGGGGCTACTCTTCGTTGCAGTGCTCGGGCTTCTCATTGCGGTGGCTCCTCTTGTTGTGGAGCAGAAGCTCTAGGCACGTGGACTTCAGTAGTTGTGTCATGCGGGCTCAGTCATTGTGGCTCCCGGACTCTAGAGCGCAGGCTCAGTCGTTGTGGAGCACGGGCTTAGTTGCTCCGCAGCATGTGAGATCTTGGTGGACGAAGGCTCGAACCCATGTCCCCTGCATCGGCAGGTGGTTTCCCAACCACTGCACCACAAGCGAAGCCCCTGCTGTGCATTATTTTAACGTCAGTCCGCTTTGCAGGACATCTAGGAGCCTCGCGTGGGCAACCTCTTCCCTGCAAGAACACTGAGTAACCCCAGGCCCCCATGGGCCCGCTATGCCACATCCAGGCCCGTAGGCCTTCGGAGCCACTCTGTGTATGCCGAGTGTAGGGCAGCACACTGCACTCTTTCTTGGGACAGCTTGATTTCCCCAGCACTCCCACAGGTCGACGAACACTGTTCTAACAGGTCCAACATGCCGTGCAGGTCTGGCTCATTGCTGAAGTCTGAGCTACACTTAGAAAAACCCTCGGCTTCGTATTCCACCTGGGACCCCCTGCCTGAAGTCACCCTGCCTCCAGGAGAAAGTCGGCTTGTGTTCCGACTGTAACGAAAGCCCAGTTCCTAGGGTAACACTGCAGGCTTCTGAAGAGCCACGGGCCCGGAGGCCTAGCTGGGGCGTTCCTTGGTTGAGGTAGTTTGATATTTGCAGAACACCCTGCCTCGAGGAGTTGATTCAGGGAAGGAACCACTGGGTAACCTGTGTGTGTTTGGACTTGTTAGAAAGCACAGGGATGTATGCTGCGTGTGCCCGTGGAAATGGGGGCCTGATGGAACTAGCCCTGCTTTCCCATTTTGAAAGCTCCATTCATGCTTCCTTGAAGCTACTTGAAATTGACTGCTGTTGACAGGCCACTAGCCACTGTAGGCATGGCTCTGGGAAGAAAATGAATTTTCTCTAGCTAAGCCGGGTGCTTCCATGGCCAGGGTGGAACTCATCCTGCCACGCTCTAGAGCTAAAGGGAAACTCAACGTGTGTACTGGCCTCGAGGTACGGCCCTGAGTAGCCGTGCAGAATGGGTGGCATGCAGCTGTTTCCATGAGGTCTTAGTCACTGTTTTGCTTTCTTTTAAAGGAAGTACCCTTTTCAGGACTCCTAGGCCCCTCGGGTGTGCATCCTTTTCCCTCCAAGATCAGTGAGTACCTCCAGACCCCTGTGGGCCTGCTGAGCAACATCGAGGCCCAAAGGTCGGTCCCTCGGAGGCCCTCTGTGTATGCCAAGTGATGGGCAACACACTGCTCCTTCCATAAGGAGAGCTACATTTCCAGAGCACTGGAACAGCCTCAGGACCACATTTCTAGGCAGTGCGACGTGCCATGGAAGTGTTCGTCATGGCCCCCGTCTGAGCTGCCATGAGAAAACACTCCGCTTAGAATTCTTCGAGGACCTCGTACCTGAAATCACTCTGCTCGAGGAGAAACCCAGCATCCTACCATGCTGTGTCGCTAACGGGACACTCAGTGAGAGCACGTGCCTCAAGGTAAGGCCCTGAATTGCCATGCAGAAGCGGAGGCGTGCAGCAGTTTCCCTGAGGCCGTAGCCGCTGCCCTGCATTGTTTTAACGTCAGTACGCTTTGCAGGATATCTAGGAACCCCGCGTGGGCAACCTATTCCCTGCAAGAACACTGAGTACCCTCAGGCCCCCATGGGCCTGCTAAGCCACATCCAGGCCCGTAGCCCTTCGGAGCCACTCTGTGTATGCCGAGTGTAGGGCAACAGACTGCACTCTTTCTTGGGACAGCTTGATTTCCTCAACACTCCCACAGATCGACGAACACCTTTCTAGCAGGTCCAACATTCCGTGCAAGTCAGCCTCATTGCCCTAGTCTGAGCTGCACTGAGAATAACCCTCGGCTTCGCATTCCATCTGGGACCCCCTACTTGAAGTCACCCTGCCTCCAGGAGAATGTCAGCCTGCGTTCCGACTGCAACTAAAGCCCAGTTCCTCATGTAACACTGCCGGGTTTTGAAGAGCCACGGGCCCGGAGGCTTAGCTGGGGCTTTCCTTGGTTGAGACAGTTCGCTATTTGCAGAACACCCTGCTTCGAGGAGTTGATTCAGGGAAGGAACCACTGGGTAACCTGTGTCTGTTTGGAGTTGTTAGAAAGCACAGGGATGTATGCTGCGTGTGCCCGTGGAAATGGGGGCCTGATGGAACTAGCCTTGCTTTCCCATTTTGAAAGCTCCATTCATGCTGCCTTGAAGCTACTTGAAATTGACTGCTGTTGACAGGCCACTAGCCACTGTAGGCATGGCTCTGGGAAGAAAAGGAGTTTTCTCAAGCTAAGCCGGGTGCTTCGATGGCCGCGGTGGATCTCATCCTGCCACGCTCTAGAGCTAAAGGGAAACTCAACGTGAGTACTGGCCTCCAGGTAAGTCCCTGAGTAACCGCGCAGAAATGGAGGCATGCAGCCCTTTCCACGAAGTCTTAGTCGCTGTTCTGCTTTATTGTATTTTATTTTTTTAATGTTTTATTGTTTTTTTAAGATTTATGTATTGATTGATTGATTGCTATGTTGGGTCTTCGTTTCTGTTCTAGGGCCCTCTCCAGTTGCGGTAAGTGGGGGCCACTCTTCATCGCGGTGCGTAGGCCTCTCACTATCGTGGCCTCTCTTGTTGCGGAGCACAGGGTCCAGAGGCTCAGGCTCAGTAGTTGTGGCTCACGGGCCCAGATGCCCCACGGCATGTGGGATCCTCCCAGACCAGGGCTGGAACCCGTGTACCCTGCATTGGCAGGCAGATTCTCAACCACTGCGCCACCAGGGAAGCCCCTGTTCTGTTTTATTTTAAAGGAAGTACCCTTTTCAGGACTCCTAGGCCCCTCGGGTGTGCATCATTTTCCCTCCAAGATCAGTGAGTACCTCCAGACCCCTGTGGGCCTGCTGGGCAAAATCGAGGCCCAAAGGTCGGTCCCTCGGAGGCCCTCTGTGTATGCCGAGTGAGGGGCAACACACTGCTCGTTCCTTATGGAGAGCTACATTTCCAGAGCACTGGAACAGCCTCAGGACCACATTTCTAGGCAGTGCGACGTGCCATGGAAGTGTTCGTCATGGCCCCCGTCTGAGCTGCCATGAGAAAACACTGTGCTTAGAATTCTTCGAGGACCTCGTACCTGAAGTCACTCTGCTCGAGGAGAAAGCCAGCATCCTACCATGCTGTGGCGCTAACGGGACACTCAGCGTGAGCACTTGCCTCGAGGTAAGGCCCTGAATTGCCGTGCAGAAGCGGAGGCGTGCTGCAGTTTTCAGGAGGCCGTAGCCCCTGCTCAGCTGTAGTTTATTTATTTATTCATTTGTTTATCTATCTGTCTATCTATTTATTTATTTTTTTATGTAATTTATCATTTTTGTTTACTGGGTTGGTTCTTCGTTGCTGCATGTGAGCTTTCTCTAGTTGTAGCGAGCGGGGTCTACTCTTCGTTGCGGTGCTCGGGCTTCTCATTGTGGTGGCTCCTCTTGTTGTGGAGCAGAAGCTCTAGGCACGTGGACTTCAGTAGTTGTGGCATGCGGGCTCAGTCATTGTGGCTCCCGGACTCTAGAGCGCAGGCTCAGTCGTTGTGGAGCACGGGCTTAGTTGCTCCGCAGCATGTGAGACCTTGGTGGACCAAGGCTCGAACCCATGTCCCCTGCATCGGCAGGTGGATTCCCAACCACTGCACCACAAGCGAAGCCCCTGTTCTGCATTATTTTAACGTCAGTCCGCTTTGCAGGACATCTAGGAGCCTCGCGTGGGCAACCTCTTCCCTGCAAGAACACTGAGTAACCCCAGGCCCCCATGGGCCCGCTATGCCACATCCAGGCCCGTAGGCCTCGGAGCCACTCTGTGTATGCCGAGTGTAGGGCAGCACACTCCACTCTTTCTTGGGACAGCTTGATTTCACCAGCACTCCCACAGGTCGACGAACACTGTTCTAACAGGTCCAACATGCCGTGCAGGTGTGGCTCATTGCTGAAGTCTGAGCTACACTTAGAAAAACCCTCGGCTTCGTATTCCACCTGGGACCCCCTGCCTGAAGTCACCCTGCCTCCAGGAGAAAGTCGGCTTGCATTCCGACTGCAACGAAAGCCCAGTTCCTAGGGTAACACTGCAGGCTTCTGAAGAGCCACGGGCACGGAGGCCTAGCTAGGGCGTTCCTTGGTTGAGGTAGTTCGATATTTGCAGAACACCCTGCTTCGAGGAGTTGATTCAGGGAAGGAACCACTGGGTAACCTGTGTCTGTTTGGACTTGTTAGAAAGCACAGGGATGTATGCTGCGTGTGCCCGTGGAAATGGGGGCCTGATGGAGCTAGCCCTGCTTTCCCATTTTGAAAGCTCCATTCATGCTGCCTTGAAGCTACTTGAAATTGACTGCTGTTGACAGGCCACTAGCCACTGTAGGCATGGCTCTGGGAAGAAAATGAATTTTCTCTAGCTAAGCCGGGTGCTTCCATGGCCAGGGTGGAACTCATCCTGCCACGCTCTAGAGCTAAAGGGAAACTCAACGTGAGTACTGGCCTCGAGGTACGGCCCTGAGTAGCCGTGCAGAATGGGTGGCATGCAGCTGTTTCCATGAGGTCTTAGTCACTGTTTTGCTTTCTTTTAAAGGAAGTACCCTTTTCAGGACTCCTAGGCCCCTCGGGTGTGCATCCTTTTCCCTCCAAGATCAGTGAGTACCTCCAGACCCCTGTGGGCCTGCTGAGCAACATCGAGGCCCAAAGGTCGGTCCCTCGGAGGCCCTCTGTGTATGCCAAGTGATGGGCAACACACTGCTCCTTCCTTAAGGAGAGCTACATTTCCAGAGCACTGGAACAGCCTCAGGACCACATTTCTAGCCAGTGCGACGTGCCATGGAAGTGTTCGTCATGGCCCCCGTCTGAGCTGCCATGAGAAAACACTCCGCTTAGAATTCTTCGAGGACCTCGTACCTGAAATCACTCTGCTCGAGGAGAAAGCCAGCATCCTACCATGCTGTGTCGCTAACGGGACACTCAGCGAGAGCACGTGCCTCAAGGTAAGGCACTGAATTGCCATGCAGAAGCGGAGGCGTGCAGCAGTTTCCATGAGGCCGTAGCCGCTGCCCTGCATTGTTTTAACGTCAGTACGCTTTGCAGGATATCTAGGAACCCCGCGTGGGCAAACTATTCCCTGCAAGAACACTGAGTACCCTCAGGCCCCCATGGGCCTGCTAAGCCACATCCAGGCCCGTAGCCCTTCGGAGCCACTCTGTGTATGCCGAGTGTAGGGCAACAGACTGCACTCTTTCTTGGGACAGCTTGATTTCCTCAACACTCCCACAGATCGACGAACACCTTTCTAGCAGGTCCAACATTCCGTGCAAGTCAGCCTCATTGCCCTAGTCTGAGCTGCACTGAGAATAACCCTCGGCTTCGCATTCCATCTGGGACCCCCTACTTGAAGTCACCCTGCCTCCAGGAGAATGTCAGCCTGCGTTCCGACTGCAACTAAAGCCCCGTTCCTCATGTAACACTGCAGGGTTTTGAAGAGCCACGGGCCCGGAGGCTTAGCTGGGGCTTTCCTTGGTTGAGACAGTTCGCTATTTGCAGAACACCCTGCTTCGAGGAGTTGATTCAGGGAAGGAACCACTGGGTAACCTGTGTCTGTTTGGACTTGTTAGAAAGCACAGGGATGTATGCTGCGTGTGCCCGTGGAAATGGGGGCCTGATGGAACTAGCCTTGCTTTCCCATTTTGCAAGCTCCATTCATGCTGCCTTGAAGCTACTTGAAATTGACTGCTGTTGACAGGCCACTAGCCACTGTAGGCATGGCTCTGGGAAGAAAAGGAGTTTTCTCAAGCTAAGCTGGGTGCTTCGATGGCCGGGGTGGAGCTCATCCTGCCACGCTCTAGAGCTAAAGGGAAACTCAACGTGAGTACTGGCCTCCAGGTAAGTCCCTGAGTAACCGCGCAGAAATGGAGGCATGCAGCCCTTTCCACGAAGTCTTAGTCGCTGTTCTGCTTTATTGTATTTTATTTTTTTAATGTTTTATTGTTTTTTTAAGATTTATGTATTGATTGATTGATTGCTATGTTGGGTCTTCGTTTCTGTTCTAGGGCCCTCTCCAGTTGCGGTAAGTGGGGGCCACTCTTCATCGCGGTGCGTAGGCCTCTCACTATCGTGGCCTCTCTTGTTGCGGAGCACAGGGTCCAGAGGCTCAGGCTCAGTAGTTGTGGCTCACGGGCCCAGATGCCCCACGGCATGTGGGATCCTCCCAGACCAGGGCTGGAACCCGTGTACCCTGCATTGGCAGGCAGATTCTCAACCACTGCGCCACCAGGGAAGCCCCTGTTCTGTTTTATTTTAAAGGAAGTACCCTTTTCAGGACTCCTAGGCCCCTCGGGTGTGCATCATTTTCCCTCCAAGATCAGTGAGTACCTCCAGACCCCTGTGGGCCTGCTGGGCAACATCGAGGCACAAAGGTCGGTCCCTCGGAGGCCCTCTGTGTATGCCGAGTGAGGGGCAACACACTGCTCGTTCCTTATGGAGAGCTACATTTCCAGAGCACTGGAACAGCCTCAGGACCACATTTCTAGGCAGTGCGACGTGCCATGGAAGTGTTCGTCATGGCCCCCGTCTGAGCTGCCATGAGAAAACACTGTGCTTAGAATTCTTCGAGGACCTCGTACCTGAAGTCACTCTGCACGAGGAGAAAGCCAGCATCCTACCATGCTGTGGTGCTAACGGGACACTCAGCGTGAGCACTTGCCTCGAGGTAAGGCCCTGAATTGCCGTGCAGAAGCGGAGGCGTGCTGCAGTTTTCAGGAGGCCGTAGCCCCTGCTCAGCTGTAGTTTATTTATTTATTCATTTGTTTATCTATCTGTCTATCAATTTATTTAGTTTTTTATGTAATTTATCATTTTTGTTTTACTGTGTTGGGTCTTCGTTGCTGCATGTGAGCTTTCTCTAGTTGTAGCGAGCGGGGGCTACTCTTCGTTGCAGTGCTCGGGCTTCTCATTGCGGTGGCTCCTCTTGTTGTGGAGCAGAAGCTCTAGGCACGTGGACTTCAGTAGTTGTGGCATGCGGGCTCAGTCATTGTGGCTCCCGGACTCTAGAGCGCAGGCTCAGTCGTTGTGGAGCACGGGCTTAGTTGCTCCGCAGCATGTGAGATCTTGGTGGACCAAGGCTCGAACCCATGTCCCCTGCATCGGCAGGTGGATTCCCAACCAATGCACCACAAGCGAAGCCCCTGCTGTGCATTATTTTAACGTCAGTCCGCTTTGCAGGACATCTAGGAGCCTCGCGTGGGCAACCTCTTCCCTGCAAGAACACTGAGTAACCCCAGGCCCCCATGGGCCCGCTATGCCACATCCAGGCCCGTAGGCCTTCGGAGCCACTCTGTGTATGCCGAGTGTAGGGCAGCACACTGCACTCTTTCTTCGGACAGCTTGATTTCCCCAGCACTCCCACAGGTCGACGAACACTGTTCTAACAGGTCCAACATGCCGTGCAGGTCTGGCTCATTGCTGAAGTCTGAGCTACACTTAGAAAAACCCTCGGCTTCGTATTCCACCTGGGACCCCCTGCCTGAAGTCACCCTGCCTCCAGGAGAAAGTCGGCTTGCGTTCCGACTGCAATGAAAGCCCAGTTCCTAGGGTAACACTGCAGGCTTCTGAAGAGCCACGGGCCCGGAGGCCTAGCTGGGGCGTTCCTTGGTTGAGGTAGTTCGATATTTGCAGAACACCCTGCTTCGAGGAGTTGATTCAGGGAAGGAACCACTGGGTAACCTGTGTCTGTTTGGACTTGTTAGAAAGCCCAGGGATGTATGCTGCGTGTGCCCGTGGAAATGGGGGCCTGATGGAACTAGCCCTGCTTTCCCATTTTGAAAGCTCCATTCATGCTGCCTTGAAGCTACTTGAAATTGACTGCTGTTGACAGGCCACTAGCCACTGTAGGCATGGCTCTGGGAAGAAAATGAATTTTCTCTAGCTAAGCCGGGTGCTTCCATGGCCAGGGTGGAACTCATCCTGCCATGCTCTAGAGCTAAAGGGAAACTCAACGTGAGTACTGGCCTCGAGGTACGGCCCTGAGTAGCCGTGCAGAATGGGTGGCATGCAGCTGTTTCCATGAGGTCTTAGTCACTGTTTTGCTTTCTTTTAAAGGAAGTACCCTTTTCAGGACTCCTAGGCCCCTCGGGTGTGCATCCTTTTCCCTCCAAGATCAGTGAGTACCTCCAGACCCCTGTGGGCCTGCTGAGCAACATCGAGGCCCAAAGGTCGGTCCCTCGGAGGCCCTCTGTGTATGCCAAGTGATGGGCAACACACTGCTCCTTCCATACGGAGAGCTACATTTCCAGAGCACTGGAACAGCCTCAGGACCACATTTCTAGGCAGTGCGACGTGCCATGGAAGTGTTCGTCATGGCCCCCGTCTGAGCTGCCATGAGAAAACACTCCGCTTAGAGTTCTTCGAGGACCTCGTACCTGAAATCACTCTGCTCGAGGAGAAAGCCAGCATCCTACCATGCTGTGTCGCTAACGGGACACTCAGTGAGAGCACGTGCCTCAAGGTAAGGCCCTGAATTGCCATGCAGAAGCGGAGGCGTGCAGCAGTTTCCCTGAGGCCGTAGCCGCTGCCCTGCATTGTTTTAACGTCAGTACGCTTTGCAGGATATCTAGGAACCCCGCGTGGGCAACCTATTCCCTGCAAGAACACTGAGTACCCTCAGGCCCCCATGGGCCTGCTAAGCCACATCCAGGCCCGTAGCCCTTCGGAGCCACTCTGTGTATGCCGAGTGTAGGGCAACAGACTGCACTCTTTCTTGGGACAGCTTGATTTCCTCAACACTCCCACAGATCGACGAACACCTTTCTAGCAGGTCCAACATTCCGTGCAAGTCAGCCTCATTGCCCTAGTCTGAGCTGCACTGAGAATAACCCTCGGCTTCGCATTCCATCTGGGACCCCCTACTTGAAGTAACCCTGCCTCCAGGAGAATGTCAGCCTGCGTTCCGACTGCAACTAAAGCCCAGTTCCTCATGTAACACTGCCGGGTTTTGAAGAGCCACGGGCCCGGAGGCTTAGCTGGGGCTTTCCTTGGTTGAGACAGTTCGCTATTTGCAGAACACCCTGCTTCGAGGAGTTGATTCAGGGAAGGAACCACTGGGTAACCTGTGTCTGTTTGGACTTGTTAGAAAGCACAGGGATGTATGCTGCGTGTGCCCGTGGAAATGGGGGCCTGATGGAACTAGCCTTGCTTTCCCATTTTGCAAGCTCCATTCATGCTGCCTTGAAGCTACTTGAAATTGACTGCTGTTGACAGGCCACTAGCCACTGTAGGCATGGCTCTGGGAAGAAAAGGAGTTTTCTCAAGCTAAGCTGGGTGCTTCGATGGCCGGGGTGGAGCTCATCCTGCCACGCTCTAGAGCTAAAGGGAAACTCAACGTGAGTACTGGCCTCGAGGTACGGCCCTGAGTAGCCGTGCAGAATGGGTGGCATGCAGCTGTTTCCATGAGGTCTTAGTCACTGTTTTGCTTTCTTTTAAAGGAAGTACCCTTTTCAGGACTCCTAGGCCCCTCGGGTGTGCATCCTTTTCCCTCCAAGATCAGTGAGTACCTCCAGACCCCTGTGGGCCTGCTGAGCAACATCGAGGCCCAAAGGTCGGTCCCTCGGAGGCCCTCTGTGTATGCCAAGTGATGGGCAACACACTGCTCCTTCCTTAAGGAGAGCTACATTTCCAGAGCACTGGAACAGCCTCAGGACCACATTTCTAGCCAGTGCGACGTGCCATGGAAGTGTTCGTCATGGCCCCCGTCTGAGCTGCCATGAGAAAACACTCCGCTTAGAATTCTTCGAGGACCTCGTACCTGAAGTCACTCTGCTCGAGGAGAAAGCCAGCATCCTACCATGCTGTGGCGCTAACGGGACACTCAGCGTGAGCACTTGCCTCGAGGTAAGGCCCTGAATTGCCGTGCAGAAGCGGAGGCGTGCTGCAGTTTTCAGGAGGCCGTAGCCCCTGCTCAGCTGTAGTTTATTTATTTATTCATTTGTTTATCTATCTGTCTATCTATTTATTTATTTTTTTATGTAATTTATCATTTTTGTTTACTGGGTTGGTTCTTCGTTGCTGCATGTGAGCTTTCTCTAGTTGTAGCGAGCGGGGGCTACTCTTCGTTGCGGTGCTCGGGCTTCTCATTGTGGTGGCTCCTCTTGTTGTGGAGCAGAAGCTCTAGGCACGTGGACTTCAGTAGTTGTGGCATGCGGGCTCAGTCATTGTGGCTCCCGGACTCTAGAGCGCAGGCTCAGTCGTTGTGGAGCACGGGCTTAGTTGCTCCGCAGCATGTGAGATCTTGGTGGACCAAGGCTCGAACCCATGTCCCCTGCATCGGCAGGTGGATTCCCAACCACTGCACCACAAGCGAAGCCCCTGCTCTGCATTATTTTAACGTCAGTCCGCTTTGCAGGACATCTAGGAGCCTCGCGTGGGCAACCTCTTCCCTGCAAGAACACTGAGTAACCCCAGGCCCCCATGGGCCCGCTATGCCACATCCAGGCCCGTAGGCCTTCGGAGCCACTCTGTGTATGCCGAGTGTAGGGCAGCACACTGCACTCTTTCTTGGGAGAGCTTGATTTCCCCAGCACTCCCACAGGTCGACGAACACTGTTCTAACAGGTCCAAAATGCCGTGCAGGTCTGGCTCATTGCTGAAGTCTGAGCTACACTTAGAAAAACCCTCGGCTTCGTATTCCACCTGGGACCCCCTGCCTGAAGTCACCCTGCCTCCAGGAGAAAGTCGGCTTGCGTTCCGACTGCAACGAAAGCCCAGTTCCTAGGGTAACACTGCAGGCTTCTGAAGAGCCACGGGCCCGGAGGCCTAGCTGGGGCGTTCCTTGGTTGAGGTAGTTCGATATTTGCAGAACACCCTGCTTCGAGGAGTTGATTCAGGGAAGGAACCACTGGGTAACCTCTGTCTGTTTGGACTTGTTAGAAAGCCCAGGGATGTATGCTGCGTGTGCCCGTGGAAATGGGGGCCTGATGGAGCTAGCCCTGCTTTCCCATTTTGAAAGCTCCATTCATGCTGCCTTGAAGCTACTTGAAATTGACAGCTGTTGACAGGCCACTAGCCACTGTAGGCATGGCTCTGGGAAGAAAATGAATTTTCTCTAGCTAAGCCGGGTGCTTCCATGGCCAGGGTGGAACTCATCCTGCCACGCTCTAGAGCTAAAGGGAAACTCAACGTGAGTACTGGCCTCGAGGTACGGCCCTGAGTAGCCGTGCAGAATGGGTGGCATGCAGCTGTTTCCATGAGGTCTTAGTCACTGTTTTGCTTTCTTTTAAAGGAAGTACCCTTTTCAGGACTCCTAGGCCCCTCGGGTGTGCATCCTTTTCCCTCCAAGATCAGTGAGTACCTCCAGACCCCTGTGGGCCTGCTGAGCAACATCGAGGCCCAAAGGTCGGTCCCTCGGAGGCCCTCTGTGTATGCCAAGTGATGGGCAACACACTGCTCCTTCCTTAAGGAGAGCTACATTTCCAGAGCACTGGAACAGCCTCAGGACCACATTTCTAGCCAGTGCGACGTGCCATGGAAGTGTTCCTCATGGCCCCCGTCTGAGCTGCCATGAGAAAACACTCCGCTTAGAATTCTTCAAGGACCTCGTACCTGAAATCACTCTGCTCGAGGAGAAAGCCAGCATCCTACCATGCTGTGTCGCTAACGGGACACTCAGCGAGAGCACGTGCCTCAAGGTAAGGCCCTGAATTGCCATGCAGAAGCGGAGGCGTGCAGCAGTTTCCATGAGGCCGTAGCCGCTGCTCTGCATTGTTTTAACGTCAGTACGCTTTGCAGGATATCTAGGAACCCCGCGTGGGCAAACTATTCCCTGCAAGAACACTGAGTACCCTCAGGCCCCCATGGGCCTGCTAAGCCACATCCAGGCCTGTAGCCCTTCGGAGCCACTCTGTGTATGCCGAGTGTAGGGCAACAGACTGCACTCTTTCTTGGGACAGCTTGATTTCCTCAACACTCCCACAGATCGACGAACACCTTTCTAGCAGGTCCAACATTCCGTGCAAGTCTGCCTAATTGCCCTAGTCTGAGCTGCACTGAGAATAACCCTCGGCTTCGCATTCCATCTGGGACCCCCTGCTTGAAGTCACCCTGCCTCCAGGAGAATGTCAGCCTGCGTTCCGACTGCAACTAAAGCCCAGTTCCTCATGTAACACTGCCGGGTTTTGAAGAGCCACGGGCCCGGAGGCTTAGCTGGGGCGATCCTTGGTTGAGACAGTTCGCTATTTGCAGAACACCCTGCTTGGAGGAGTTGATTCAGGGAAGGAACCACTGGGTAACCTGTGTCTGTTTGGACTTGTTAGAAAGCACAGGGATGTATGCTGCGTGTGCCCGTGGAAATGGGGGCCTGATGGAACTAGCCTTGCTTTCCCATTTTGAAAGCTCCATTCATGCTGCCTTGAAGCTACTTGAAATTGACTGCTGTTGACAGGCCACTAGCCACTGGAGGCATGGCTCTGGGAAGAAAAGGAGTTTTCTCTAGCTAAGCCGGGTGCTTCGATGGCCGGGGTGGAGCTCATCCTGCCACGCTCTAGAGCTAAAGGGAAACTCAACGTGAGTACTGGCCTCCAGGTAAGTCCCTGAGTAACCGCGCAGAAATGGAGGCATGCAGCCCTTTCCACGAAGTCTGAGTCGCTGTTCTGCTTTATTGTATTTTATTTTTTTAATGTTTTATTGTTTTTTTAAGATTTATGTATTGATTGATTGATTGCTATGTTGGGTCTTCGTTTCTGTCCTAGGGCCCTCTCCAGTTGCGGTAAGTGGGGGCCACTCTTCATCGCGGTGCGTAGGCCTCTCACTATCGCGGCCTCTCTTGTTGCGGAGCACAGGGTCCAGAGGCTCAGGCTCAGTAGTTGTGGCTCACGGGCCCAGATGCCCCACGGCATGTGGGATCCTCCCAGACCAGGGCTGGAACCCGTGTACCCTGCATTGGCAGGCAGATTCTCAACCACTGCGCCACCAGGGAAGCCCCTGTTCTGTTTTATTTTAAAGGAAGTACCCTTTTCAGGACTCCTAGGCCCCTCGGGTGTGCATCATTTTCCCTCCAAGATCAGTGAGTACCTCCAGACCCCTGTGGGCCTGCTGGGCAACATCGAGGCACAAAGGTCGGTCCCTCGGAGGCCCTCTGTGTATGCCGAGTGAGGGGCAACACACTGCTCGTTCCTTAAGGAGAGCTACATTTCCAGAGCACTGGAACAGCCTCAGGACCACATTTCTAGGCAGTGCGACGTGCCATGGAAGTGTTCGTCACGGCCCCCGTCTGAGCTGCCATGAGAAAACACTGTGCTTAGAATTCTTCGAGGACCTCGTACCTGAAGTCACTCTGCTCGAGGAGAAAGCCAGCATCCTACCATGCTGTGGCGCTAACGGGACACTCAGCGTGAGCACTTGCCTCGAGGTAAGGCCCTGAATTGCCGTGCAGAAGCGGAGGCGTGCTGCAGTTTTCAGGAGGCCGTAGCCGCTGCTCTGCATTGTTTTAACGTCAGTACGCTTTGCAGGATATCTAGGAACCCCGCGTGGGCAACCTATTCCCTGCAAGAACACTGAGTACCCTCAGGCCCCCATGGGCCTGCTAAGCCACATCCAGGCCCGTAGCCCTTCGGAGCCACTCTGTGTATGCCGAGTGTAGGGCAACAGACTGCACTCTTTCTTGGGACAGCTTGATTTCCTCAACACTCCCACAGATCGACGAACACCTTTCTAGCAGGTCCAACATTCCGTGCAAGTCTGCCTCATTGCCCTAGTCTGAGCTGCACTGAGAATAACCCTCGGCTTCGCATTCCATCTGGGACCCCCTGCTTGAAGTCACCCTGCCTCCAGGAGAATGTCAGCCTGCGTTCCGAATGCAACTAAAGCCCAGTTCCTCATGTAACACTGCCGGATTTTGAAGAGCCACGGGCCCGGAGGTTTAGCTGGAGCAATCCTTGGGTGAGACAGTTCGCTATTTGCAGAACACCCTGCTTGGAGGAGTTGATTCAGGGAAGGAACCACTGGGTAACCTGTGTCTGTTTGGACTTGTTAGAAAGCACAGGGATGTATGCTGCGTGTGCCCGTGGAAATGGGGGCCTGATGGAACTAGCCTTGCTTTCCCATTTTGAAAGCTCCATTCATGCTGCCTTGAAGCTACTTGAAATTGACTGCTGTTGACAGGCCACTAGCCACTGTAGGCATGGCTCTGGGAAGAAAAGGAGTTTTCTCTAGCTAAGCCGGGTGCTTCGATGGCCGGGGTGGAGCTCATCCTGCCACGCTCTAGAGCTAAAGGGAAACTCAACGTGAGTACTGGCCTCCAGGTAAGTCCCTGAGTAACCGCGCAGAAATGGAGGCATGCAGCCCTTTCCACGAAGTCTTAGTCGCTGTTCTGCTTTATTGTATTTTATTTTTTAATGTTTTATTGTTTTTTTAAGATTTATGTATTGATTGATTGATTGCTATGTTGGGTCTTCGTTTCTGTCCTAGGGCCCTCTCCAGTTGCGGTAAGTGGTGGCCACTCTTCATCGCGGTGTGTAGGCCTCTCACTATCGCAGCCTCTCTTGTCGCGGAGCACAGGGTCCAGAGGCTCAGGCTCAGTAGTTGTGGCTCACGGGCCCAGATGCCCCACGGCATGTGGGATCCTCCCAGACCAGGGCTGGAACCCGTGTACCCTGCATTGGCAGGCAGATTCTCAACCACTGCGCCACCAGGGAAAACCCTGTTCTGTTTTATTTTAAAGGAAGTACCCTTTTCAGGACTCCTAGGCCCCTCGGGTGTGCATCATTTTCCCTCCAAGATCAGTGAGTACCTCCAGACCCCTGTGGGCCTGCTGGGCAAAATCGAGGCCCAAAGTTCGGTCCCTCGGAGGCCCTCTGTGTATGCCGAGTGAGGGGCAACACACTGCTCGTTCCTTATGGAGAGCTACATTTCCAGAGCACTGGAACAGCCTCAGGACCACATTTCTAGGCAGTGCGACGTGCCATGGAAGTGTTCGTCATGGCCCCCGTCTGAGCTGCCATGAGAAAACACTGTGCTTAGAATTCTTCGAGGACCTCGTACCTGAAGTCACTCTGCTCGAGGAGAAAGCCAGCATCCTACCATGCTGTGGCGCTAACGGGACACTCAGCGTGAACACTTGCCTCGAGGTAAGGCCCTGAATTGCCGTGCAGAAGCGGAGGCGTGCTGCAGTTTTCAGGAGGCCGTAGCCCCTGCTCAGCTGTAGTTTATTTATTTATTCATTTGTTTATCTATCTGTCTATCTATTTATTTATTTTTTTATGTAATTTATCATTTTTGTTTACTGTGTTGGTTCTTCGTTGCTGCATGTGAGCTTTCTCTAGTTGTAGCGAGCGGGGGCTACTCTTCGTTGCGGTGCTCGGGCTTCTCATTGTGGTGGCTCCTCTTGTTGTGGAGCAGAAGCTCTAGGCACGTGGACTTCAGTAGTTGTGGCATGCGGGCTCAGTCATTGTGGCTCCCGGACTCTAGAGCGCAGGCTCAGTCGTTGTGGAGCACGGGCTTAGTTGCTCCGCAGCATGTGAGATCTTGGTGGACCAAGGCTCGAACCCATGTCCCCTGCATCGGCAGGTGGATTCCCAACCACTGCACCACAAGCGAAGCCCCTGCTCTGCATTATTTTAACGTCAGTCCGCTTTGCAGGACATCTAGGAGCCTCGCGTGGGCAACCTCTTCCCTGCAAGAACACTGAGTAACCCCAGGCCCCCATGTGCCCGCTATGCCACATCCAGGCCCGTAGGCCTTCGGAGCCACTCTGTGTATGCCGAGTGTAGGGCAGCACACTGCACTCTTTCTTGGGACAGCTTGATTTCCCCAGCACTCCCACAGGTCGACGAACACTGTTCTAACAGGTCCAACATGCCGTGCAGGTCTGGCTCATTGCTGAAGTCTGAGCTACCCTTAGAAAAACCCTCGGCTTCGTATTCCACCTGGGACCCCCTGCCTGAAGTCACCCTGCCTCCAGGAGAAAGTCGGCTTGCGTTCCGACTGCAACGAAAGCCCAGTTCCTAGGGTAACACTGCAGGCTTCTGAAGAGCCACGGGCCCGGAGGCCTAGCTGGGGCGTTCCTTGGTTGAGGTAGTTCGATATTTGCAGAACACCCTGCTTCGAGGAGTTGATTCAGGGAAGGAACCACTGGGTAACCTGTGTCTGTTTGGACTTGTTAGAAAGCACAGGGATGTATGCTGCGTGTGCCCGTGGAAATGGGGGCCTGATGGAACTAGCCCTGCTTTCCCATTTTGAAAGCTCCATTCATGCTGCCTTGAAGCTACTTGAAATTGACTGCTGTTGACAGGCCACTAGCCACTGTAGGCATGGCTCTGGGAAGAAAATGAATTTTCTCTAGCTAAGCCGGGTGCTTCCATGGCCAGGGTGGAACTCATCCTGCCATGCTCTAGAGCTAAAGGGAAACTCAACGTGAGTACTGGCCTCGAGGTACGGCCCTGAGTAGCCGTGCAGAATGGGTGGCATGCAGCTGTTTCCATGAGGTCTTAGTCACTGTTTTGCTTTCTTTTAAAGGAAGTACCCTTTTCAGGACTCCTAGGCCCCTCGGGTGTGCATCCTTTTCCCTCCAAGATCAGTGAGTACCTCCAGACCCCTGTGGGCCTGCTGAGCAACATCGAGGCCCAAAGGTCGGTCCCTCGGAGGCCCTCTGTGTATGCCAAGTGATGGGCAACACACTGCTCCTTCCTTAAGGAGAGCTACATTTCCAGAGCACTGGAACAGCCTCAGGACCACATTTCTAGCCAGTGCGACGTGCCATGGAAGTGTTCCTCATAGCCCCCGTCTGAGCTGCCATGAGAAAACACTCCGCTTAGAATTCTTCAAGGACCTCGTACCTGAAATCACTCTGCTCGAGGAGAAAGCCAGCATCCTACCATGCTGTGTCGCTAACGGGACACTCAGCGAGAGCACGTGCCTCAAGGTAAGGCCCTGAATTGCCATGCAGAAGCGGAGGCGTGCAGCAGTTTCCATGAGGCCGTAGCCGCTGCTCTGCATTGTTTTAACGTCAGTACGCTTTGCAGGATATCTAGGAACCCCGCGTGGGCAACCTATTCCCTGCAAGAACACTGAGTACCCTCAGGCCCCCATGGGCCTGCTAAGCCACATCCAGGCCCGTAGCCCTTCGGAGCCACTCTGTGTATGCCGAGTGTAGGGCAACAGACTGCACTCTTTCTTGGGACAGCTTGATTTCCTCAACACTCCCACAGATCGACGAACACCTTTCTAGCAGGTCCAACATTCCGTGCAAGTCTGCCTAATTGCCGTAGTCTGAGCTGCACTGAGAATAACCCTCGGCTTCGCATTCCATCTGGGACCCCCTGCTTGAAGTCACCCTGCCTCCAGGAGAATGTCAGCCTGCGTTCCGACTGCAACTAAAGCCCAGTTCCTCATGTAACACTGCCGGGTTTTGAAGAGCCACGGGCCCGGAGGCTTAGCTGAGGCGATCCTTGGTTGAGACAGTTCGCTATTTGCAGAACACCCTGCTTGGAGGAGTTGATTCAGGGAAGGAACCACTGGGTAACCTGTGTCTGTTTGGACTTGTTAGAAAGCACAGGGATGTATGCTGCGTGTGCCCGTGGAAATGGGGGCCTGATTGAACTAGCCTTGCTTTCCCATTTTGAAAGCTCCATTCATGCTGCCTTGAAGCTACTTGAAATTGACTGCTGTTGACAGGCCACTAGCCACTGGAGGCATGGCTCTGGGAAGAAAAGGAGTTTTCTCTAGCTAAGCCGGGTGCTTCGATGGCCGGGGTGGAGCTCATCCTGCCACGCTCTAGAGCTAAAGGGAAACTCAACGTGAGTACTGGCCTCCAGGTAAGTCCCTGAGTAACCGCGCAGAAATGGAGGCATGCAGCCCTTTCCACGAAGTCTTAGTCGCTGTTCTGCTTTATTGTATTTTATTTTTTTAATGTTTTATTGTTTTTTTAAGATTTATGTATTGATTGATTGATTGCTATGTTGGGTCTTCGTTTCTGTCCTAGGGCCCTCTCCAGTTGCGGTAAGTGGGGACCACTCTTCATCGCGGTGCGTAGGCCTCTCACTATCGCGGCCTCTCTTGTTGCGGAGCACAGGGTCCAGAGGCTCAGGCTCAGTAGTTGTGGCTCACGGGCCCAGATGCCCCACGGCATGTGGGATCCTCCCAGACCAGGGCTGGAACCCGTGTACCCTGCATTGGCAGGCAGATTCTCAACCACTGCGACACCAGGGAAGCCCCTGTTCTGTTTTATTTTAAAGGAAGTACCCTTTTCAGGACTCCTAGGCCCCTCGGGTGTGCATCATTTTCCCTCCAAGATCAGTGAGTACCTCCAGACCCCTGTGGGCCTGCTGGGCAACATCGAGGCCCAAAGGTCGGTCCCTCGGAGGCCCTCTGTGTATGCCGAGTGAGGGGCAACACACTGCTCGTTCCTTAAGGAGAGCTACATTTCCAGAGCACTGGAACAGCCTCAGGACCACATTTCTAGGCAGTGCGACGTGCCATGGAAGTGTTCGTCACGGCCCCCGTCTCAGCTGCCATGAGAAAACACTGTGCTTAGAATTCTTCGAGGACCTCGTACCTGAAGTCACTCTGCTCGAGGAGAAAGCCAGCATCCTACCATGCTGTGGCGCTAACGGGACACTCAGCGTGAGCACTTGCCTCGAGGTAAGGCCCTGAATTGCCGTGCAGAAGCGGAGGCGTGCTGCAGTTTTCAGGAGGCCGTAGCCCCTGCTCAGCTGTAGTTTATTTATTTATTCATTTGTTTATCTATCTGTCTATCAATTTATTTAGTTTTTTATGTAATTTATCATTTTTGTTTTACTGTGTTGGGTCTTCGTTGCTGCATGTGAGCTTTCTCTAGTTGTAGCGAGCGGGGGCTACTCTTCGTTGCAGTGCTCGGGCTTCTCATTGCGGTGGCTCCTCTTGTTGTGGAGCAGAAGCTCTAGGCACGTGGACTTCAGTAGTTGTGTCATGCGGGCTCAGTCATTGTGGCTCCCGGACTCTAGAGCGCAGGCTCAGTCGTTGTGGAGCACGGGCTTAGTTGCTCCGCAGCATGTGAGATCTTGGTGGACGAAGGCTCGAACCCATGTCCCCTGCATCGGCAGGTGGTTTCCCAACCACTGCACCACAAGCGAAGCCCCTGCTGTGCATTATTTTAACGTCAGTCCGCTTTGCAGGACATCTAGGAGCCTCGCGTGGGCAACCTCTTCCCTGCAAGAACACTGAGTAACCCCAGGCCCCCATGGGCCCGCTATGCCACATCCAGGCCCGTAGGCCTTCGGAGCCACTCTGTGTATGCCGAGTGTAGGGCAGCACACTGCACTCTTTCTTGGGACAGCTTGATTTCCCCAGCACTCCCACAGGTCGACGAACACTGTTCTAACAGGTCCAACATGCCGTGCAGGTCTGGCTCATTGCTGAAGTCTGAGCTACACTTAGAAAAACCCTCGGCTTCGTATTCCACCTGGGACCCCCTGCCTGAAGTCACCCTGCCTCCAGGAGAAAGTCGGCTTGTGTTCCGACTGTAACGAAAGCCCAGTTCCTAGGGTAACACTGCAGGCTTCTGAAGAGCCACGGGCCCGGAGGCCTAGCTGGGGCGTTCCTTGGTTGAGGTAGTTTGATATTTGCAGAACACCCTGCCTCGAGGAGTTGATTCAGGGAAGGAACCACTGGGTAACCTGTGTGTGTTTGGACTTGTTAGAAAGCACAGGGATGTATGCTGCGTGTGCCCGTGGAAATGGGGGCCTGATGGAACTAGCCCTGCTTTCCCATTTTGAAAGCTCCATTCATGCTTCCTTGAAGCTACTTGAAATTGACTGCTGTTGACAGGCCACTAGCCACTGTAGGCATGGCTCTGGGAAGAAAATGAATTTTCTCTAGCTAAGCCGGGTGCTTCCATGGCCAGGGTGGAACTCATCCTGCCACGCTCTAGAGCTAAAGGGAAACTCAACGTGTGTACTGGCCTCGAGGTACGGCCCTGAGTAGCCGTGCAGAATGGGTGGCATGCAGCTGTTTCCATGAGGTCTTAGTCACTGTTTTGCTTTCTTTTAAAGGAAGTACCCTTTTCAGGACTCCTAGGCCCCTCGGGTGTGCATCCTTTTCCCTCCAAGATCAGTGAGTACCTCCAGACCCCTGTGGGCCTGCTGAGCAACATCGAGGCCCAAAGGTCGGTCCCTCGGAGGCCCTCTGTGTATGCCAAGTGATGGGCAACACACTGCTCCTTCCATAAGGAGAGCTACATTTCCAGAGCACTGGAACAGCCTCAGGACCACATTTCTAGGCAGTGCGACGTGCCATGGAAGTGTTCGTCATGGCCCCCGTCTGAGCTGCCATGAGAAAACACTCCGCTTAGAATTCTTCGAGGACCTCGTACCTGAAATCACTCTGCTCGAGGAGAAACCCAGCATCCTACCATGCTGTGTCGCTAACGGGACACTCAGTGAGAGCACGTGCCTCAAGGTAAGGCCCTGAATTGCCATGCAGAAGCGGAGGCGTGCAGCAGTTTCCCTGAGGCCGTAGCCGCTGCCCTGCATTGTTTTAACGTCAGTACGCTTTGCAGGATATCTAGGAACCCCGCGTGGGCAACCTATTCCCTGCAAGAACACTGAGTACCCTCAGGCCCCCATGGGCCTGCTAAGCCACATCCAGGCCCGTAGCCCTTCGGAGCCACTCTGTGTATGCCGAGTGTAGGGCAACAGACTGCACTCTTTCTTGGGACAGCTTGATTTCCTCAACACTCCCACAGATCGACGAACACCTTTCTAGCAGGTCCAACATTCCGTGCAAGTCAGCCTCATTGCCCTAGTCTGAGCTGCACTGAGAATAACCCTCGGCTTCGCATTCCATCTGGGACCCCCTACTTGAAGTCACCCTGCCTCCAGGAGAATGTCAGCCTGCGTTCCGACTGCAACTAAAGCCCAGTTCCTCATGTAACACTGCCGGGTTTTGAAGAGCCACGGGCCCGGAGGCTTAGCTGGGGCTTTCCTTGGTTGAGACAGTTCGCTATTTGCAGAACACCCTGCTTCGAGGAGTTGATTCAGGGAAGGAACCACTGGGTAACCTGTGTCTGTTTGGAGTTGTTAGAAAGCACAGGGATGTATGCTGCGTGTGCCCGTGGAAATGGGGGCCTGATGGAACTAGCCTTGCTTTCCCATTTTGCAAGCTCCATTCATGCTGCCTTGAAGCTACTTGAAATTGACTGCTGTTGACAGGCCACTAGCCACTGTAGGCATGGCTCTGGGAAGAAAAGGAGTTTTCTCAAGCTAAGCCGGGTGCTTCGATGGCCGGGGTGGATCTCATCCTGCCACGCTCTAGAGCTAAAGGGAAACTCAACGTGAGTACTGGCCTCCAGGTAAGTCCCTGAGTAACCGCGCAGAAATGGAGGCATGCAGCCCTTTCCACGAAGTCTTAGTCGCTGTTCTGCTTTATTGTATTTTATTTTTTTAATGTTTTATTGTTTTTTTAAGATTTATGTATTGATTGATTGATTGCTATGTTGGGTCTTCGTTTCTGTTCTAGGGCCCTCTCCAGTTGCGGTAAGTGGGGGCCACTCTTCATCGCGGTGCGTAGGCCTCTCACTATCGTGGCCTCTCTTGTTGCGGAGCACAGGGTCCAGAGGCTCAGGCTCAGTAGTTGTGGCTCACGGGCCCAGATGCCCCACGGCATGTGGGATCCTCCCAGACCAGGGCTGGAACCCGTGTACCCTGCATTGGCAGGCAGATTCTCAACCACTGCGCCACCAGGGAAGCCCCTGTTCTGTTTTATTTTAAAGGAAGTACCCTTTTCAGGACTCCTAGGCCCCTCGGGTGTGCATCATTTTCCCTCCAAGATCAGTGAGTACCTCCAGACCCCTGTGGGCCTGCTGGGCAACATCGAGGCCCAAAGGTCGGTCCCTCGGAGGCCCTCTGTGTATGCCGAGTGAGGGGCAACACACTGCTCGTTCCTTATGGAGAGCTACATTTCCAGAGCACTGGAACAGCCTCAGGACCACATTTCTAGGCAGTGCGACGTGCCATGGAAGTGTTCGTCATGGCCCCCGTCTGAGCTGCCATGAGAAAACACTGTGCTTAGAATTCTTCGAGGACCTCGTACCTGAAGTCACTCTGCTCGAGGAGAAAGCCAGCATCCTACCATGCTGTGGCGCTAACGGGACACTCAGCGTGAGCACTTGCCTCGAGGTAAGGCCCTGAATTGCCGTGCAGAAGCGGAGGCGTGCTGCAGTTTTCAGGAGGACGTAGCCCCTGCTCAGCTGTAGTTTATTTATTTATTCATTTGTTTATCTATCTGTCTATCTATTTATTTATTTTTTTATGTAATTTATCATTTTTGTTTACTGTGTTGGTTCTTCGTTGCTGCATGTGAGCTTTCTCTAGTTGTAGCGAGCGGGGGCTACTCTTCGTTGCGGTGCTCGGGCTTCTCATTGTGGTGGCTCCTCTTGTTGTGGAGCAGAAGCTCTAGGCACGTGGACTTCAGTAGTTGTGGCATGCGGGCTCAGTCATTGTGGCTCCCGGACTCTAGAGCGCAGGCTCAGTCGTTGTGGAGCACGGGCTTAGTTGCTCCGCAGCATGTGAGACCTTGGTGGACCAAGGCTCGAACCCATGTCCCCTGCATCGGCAGGTGGATTCCCAACCACTGCACCACAAGCGAAGCCCCTGTTCTGCATTATTTTAACGTCAGTCCGCTTTGCAGGACATCTAGGAGCCTCGCGTGGGCAACCTCTTCCCTGCAAGAACACTGAGTAACCCCAGGCCCCCATGGGCCCGCTATGCCACATCCAGGCCCGTAGGCCTCGGAGCCACTCTGTGTATGCCGAGTGTAGGGCAGCACACTCCACTCTTTCTTGGGACAGCTTGATTTCACCAGCACTCCCACAGGTCGACGAACACTGTTCTAACAGGTCCAACATGCCGTGCAGGTGTGGCTCATTGCTGAAGTCTGAGCTACACTTAGAAAAACCCTCGGCTTCGTATTCCACCTGGGACCCCCTGCCTGAAGTCACCCTGCCTCCAGGAGAAAGTCGGCTTGCATTCCGACTGCAACGAAAGCCCAGTTCCTAGGGTAACACTGCAGGCTTCTGAAGAGCCACGGGCACGGAGGCCTAGCTGGGGCGTTCCTTGGTTGAGGTAGTTCGATATTTGCAGAACACCCTGCTTCGAGGAGTTGATTCAGGGAAGGAACCACTGGGTAACCTGTGTCTGTTTGGACTTGTTAGAAAGCACAGGGATGTATGCTGCGTGTGCCCGTGGAAATGGGGGCCTGATGGAGCTAGCCCTGCTTTCCCATTTTGAAAGCTCCATTCATGCTGCCTTGAAGCTACTTGAAATTGACTGCTGTTGACAGGCCACTAGCCACTGTAGGCATGGCTCTGGGAAGAAAATGAATTTTCTCTAGCTAAGCCGGGTGCTTCCATGGCCAGGGTGGAACTCATCCTGCCACGCTCTAGAGCTAAAGGGAAACTCAACGTGAGTACTGGCCTCGAGGTACGGCCCTGAGTAGCCGTGCAGAATGGGTGGCATGCAGCTGTTTCCATGAGGTCTTAGTCACTGTTTTGCTTTCTTTTAAAGGAAGTACCCTTTTCAGGACTCCTAGGCCCCTCGGGTGTGCATCCTTTTCCCTCCAAGATCAGTGAGTACCTCCAGACCCCTGTGGGCCTGCTGAGCAACATCGAGGCCCAAAGGTCGGTCCCTCGGAGGCCCTCTGTGTATGCCAAGTGATGGGCAACACACTGCTCCTTCCTTAAGGAGAGCTACATTTCCAGAGCACTGGAACAGCCTCAGGACCACATTTCTAGCCAGTGCGACGTGCCATGGAAGTGTTCGTCATGGCCCCCGTCTGAGCTGCCATGAGAAAACACTCCGCTTAGAATTCTTCGAGGACCTCGTACCTGAAATCACTCTGCTCGAGGAGAAAGCCAGCATCCTACCATGCTGTGTCGCTAACGGGACACTCAGCGAGAGCACGTGCCTCAAGGTAAGGCACTGAATTGCCATGCAGAAGCGGAGGCGTGCAGCAGTTTCCATGAGGCCGTAGCCGCTGCTCTGCATTGTTTTAACGTCAGTACGCTTTGCAGGATATCTAGGAACCCCGCGTGGGCAACCTATTCCCTGCAAGAACACTGAGTACCCTCAGGCCCCCATGGGCCTGCTAAGCCACATCCAGGCCCGTAGCCCTTCGGAGCCACTCTGTGTATGCCGAGTGTCGGGCAACAGACTGCACTCTTTCTTGGGACAGCTTGATTTCCTCAACACTCCCACAGATCGACGAACACCTTTCTAGCAGGTCCAACATTCCGTGCAAGTCAGCCTCATTGCCCTAGTCTGAGCTGCACTGAGAATAACCCTCGGCTTCGCATTCCATCTGGGACCCCCTACTTGAAGTCACCCTGCCTCCAGGAGAATGTCAGCCTGCGTTCCGACTGCAACTAAAGCCCAGTTCCTCATGTAACACTGCCGGGTTTTGAAGAGCCACGGGCCCGGAGGCTTAGCTGGGGCTTTCCTTGGTTGAGACAGTTCGCTATTTGCAGAACACCCTGCTTCGAGGAGTTGATTCAGGGAAGGAACCACTGGGTAACCTGTGTCTGTTTGGACTTGTTAGAAAGCACAGGGATGTATGCTGCGTGTGCCCGTGGAAATGGGGGCCTGATGGAACTAGCCTTGCTTTCCCATTTTGCAAGCTCCATTCATGCTGCCTTGAAGCTACTTGAAATTGACTGCTGTTGACAGGCCACTAGCCACTGTAGGCATGGCTCTGGGAAGAAAAGGAGTTTTCTCAAGCTAAGCTGGGTGCTTCGATGGCCGGGGTGGAGCTCATCCTGCCACGCTCTAGAGCTAAAGGGAAACTCAACGTGAGTACTGGCCTCCAGGTAAGTCCCTGAGTAACCGCGCAGAAATGGAGGCATGCAGCCCTTTCCACGAAGTCTTAGTCGCTGTTCTGCTTTATTGTATTTTATTTTTTTAATGTTTTATTGTTTTTTTAAGATTTATGTATTGATTGATTGATTGCTATGTTGGGTCTTCGTTTCTGTTCTAGGGCCCTCTCCAGTTGCGGTAAGTGGGGGCCACTCTTCATCGCGGTGCGTAGGCCTCTCACTATCGTGGCCTCTCTTGTTGCGGAGCACAGGGTCCAGAGGCTCAGGCTCAGTAGTTGTGGCTCACGGGCCCAGATGCCCCACGGCATGTGGGATCCTCCCAGACCAGGGCTGGAACCCGTGTACCCTGCATTGGCAGGCAGATTCTCAACCACTGCGCCACCAGGGAAGCCCCTGTTCTGTTTTATTTTAAAGGAAGTACCCTTTTCAGGACTCCTAGGCCCCTCGGGTGTGCATCATTTTCCCTCCAAGATCAGTGAGTACCTCCAGACCCCTGTGGGCCTGCTGGGCAAAATCGAGGCCCAAAGGTCGGTCCCTCGGAGGCCCTCTGTGTATGCCGAGTGAGGGGCAACACACTGCTCGTTCCTTATGGAGAGCTACATTTCCAGAGCACTGGAACAGCCTCAGGACCACATTTCTAGGCAGTGCGACGTGCCATGGAAGTGTTCGTCATGGCCCCCGTCTGAGCTGCCATGAGAAAACACTGTGCTTAGAATTCTTCGAGGACCTCGTACCTGAAGTCACTCTGCACGAGGAGAAAGCCAGCATCCTACCATGCTGTGGCGCTAACGGGACACTCAGCGTGAACACTTGCCTCGAGGTAAGGCCCTGAATTGCCGTGCAGAAGCGGAGGCGTGCTGCAGTTTTCAGGAGGCCGTAGCCCCTGCTCAGCTGTAGTTTATTTATTTATTCATTTGTTTATCTATCTGTCTATCTATTTATTTATTTTTTTATGTAATTTATTATTTTTGTTTACTGTGTTGGTTCTTCGTTGCTGCATGTGAGCTTTCTCTAGTTGTAGCGAGCGGGGGCTACTCTTCGTTGTGGTGCTCGGGCTTCTCATTGTGGTGGCTCCTCTTGTTGTGGAGCAGAAGCTCTAGGCACGTGGACTTCAGTAGTTGTGGCATGCGGGCTCAGTCATTGTGGCTCCCGGACTCTAGAGCGCAGGCTCAGTCGTTGTGGAGCACGGGCTTAGTTGCTCCGCAGCATGTGAGATCTTGGTGGACCAAGGCTCGAACCCATGTCCCCTGCATCGGCAGGTGGATTCCCAACCACTGCACCACAAGCGAAGCCCCTGCTGTGCATTATTTTAACGTCAGTCCGCTTTGCAGGACATCTAGGAGCCTCGCGTGGGCAACCTCTTCCCTGCAAGAACACTGAGTAACCCCAGGCCCCCATGGGCCCGCTATGCCACATCCAGGCCCGTAGGCCTTCGGAGCCACTCTGTGTATGCCGAGTGTAGGGCAGCACACTGCACTCTTTCTTGGGACAGCTTGATTTCCCCAGCACTCCCACAGGTCGACGAACACTGTTCTAACAGGTCCAACATGCCGTGCAGGTCTGGCTCATTGCTGAAGTCTGAGCTACACTTAGAAAAACCCTCGGCTTCGTATTCCACCTGGGACCCCCTGCCTGAAGTCACCCTGCCTCCAGGAGAAAGTCGGCTTGCGTTCCGACTGCAATGAAAGCCCAGTTCCTAGGGTAACACTGCAGGCTTCTGAAGAGCCACGGGCCCGGAGGCCTAGCTGAGGCGTTCCTTGGTTGAGGTAGTTCGATATTTGCAGAACACTCTGCTTCGAGGAGTTGATTCAGGGAAGGAACCACTGGGTAACCTGTGTCTGTTTGGACTTGTTAGAAAGCCCAGGGATGTATGCTGCGTGTGCCCGTGGAAATGGGGGCCTGATGGAACTAGCCCTGCTTTCCCATTTTGAAAGCTCCATTCATGCTGCCTTGAAGCTACTTGAAATTGACTGCTGTTGACAGGCCACTAGCCACTGTAGGCATGGCTCTGGGAAGAAAATGAATTTTCTCTAGCTAAGCCGGGTGCTTCCATGGCCAGGGTGGAACTCATCCTGCCACGCTCTAGAGCTAAAGGGAAACTCAACGTGTGTACTGGCCTCGAGGTACGGCCCTGAGTAGCCGTGCAGAATGGGTGGCATGCAGCTGTTTCCATGAGGTCTTAGTCACTGTTTTGCTTTCTTTTAAAGGAAGTACCCTTTTCAGGACTCCTAGGCCCCTCGGGTGTGCATCCTTTTCCCTCCAAGATCAGTGAGTACCTCCAGACCCCTGTGGGCCTGCTGAGCAACATCGAGGCCCAAAGGTCGGTCCCTCGGAGGCCCTCTGTGTATGCCAAGTGATGGGCAACACACTGCTCCTTCCATAAGGAGAGCTACATTTCCAGAGCACTGGAACAGCCTCAGGACCACATTTCTAGGCAGTGCGACGTGCCATGGAAGTGTTCGTCATGGCCCCCGTCTGAGCTGCCATGAGAAAACACTCCGCTTAGAATTCTTTGAGGACCTCGTACCTGAAATCACTCTGCTCGAGGAGAAAGCCAGCATCCTACCATGCTGTGTCGCTAACGGGACACTCAGTGAGAGCACGTGCCTCAAGGTAAGGCCCTGAATTGCCATGCAGAAGCGGAGGCGTGCAGCAGTTTCCCTGAGGCCGTAGCCGCTGCCCTGCATTGTTTTAACGTCAGTACGCTTTGCAGGATATCTAGGAACCCCGCGTGGGCAACCTATTCCCTGCAAGAACACTGAGTACCCTCAGGCCCCCATGGGCCTGCTAAGCCACATCCAGGCCCGTAGCCCTTCGGAGCCACTCTGTGTATGCCGAGTGTAGGGCAACAGACTGCACTCTTTCTTGGGACAGCTTGATTTCCTCAACACTCCCACAGATCGACGAACACCTTTCTAGCAGGTCCAACATTCCGTGCAAGTCAGCCTCATTGCCCTAGTCTGAGCTGCACTGAGAATAACCCTCGGCTTCGCATTCCATCTGGGACCCCCTACTTGAAGTCACCCTGCCTCCAGGAGAATGTCAGCCTGCGTTCCGACTGCAACTAAAGCCCAGTTCCTCATGTAACACTGCCGGGTTTTGAAGAGCCACGGGCCCGGAGGCTTAGCTGGGGCTTTCCTTGGTTGAGACAGTTCGCTATTTGCAGAACACCCTGCTTCGAGGAGTTGATTCAGGGAAGGAACCACTGGGTAACCTGTGTCTGTTTGGACTTGTTAGAAAGCACAGGGATGTATGCTGCGTGTGCCCGTGGAAATGGGGGCCTGATGGAACTAGCCTTGCTTTCCCATTTTGAAAGCTCCATTCATGCTGCCTTGAAGCTACTTGAAATTGACTGCTGTTGACAGGCCACTAGCCACTGTAGGCATGGCTCTGGGAAGAAAAGGAGTTTTCTCAAGCTAAGCTGGGTGCTTCGATGGCCGGGGTGGAGCTCATCCTGCCACGCTCTAGAGCTAAAGGGAAACTCAACGTGAGTACTGGCCTCCAGGTAAGTCCCTGAGTAACCGCGCAGAAATGGAGGCATGCAGCCCTTTCCACGAAGTCTTAGTCGCTGTTCTGCTTTATTGTATTTTATTTTTTTAATGTTTTATTGTTTTTTTAAGATTTATGTATTGATTGATTGATTGCTATGTTGGGTCTTCGTTTCTGTTCTAGGGCCCTCTCCAGTTGCGGTAAGTGGGGGCCACTCTTCATCGCAGTGCGTAGGCCTCTCACTATCGTGGCCTCTCTTGTTGCGGAGCACAGGGTTCAGAGGCTCAGGCTCAGTAGTTGTGGCTCCCGGGCCCAGATGCCCCACGGCATGTGGGATCCTCCCAGACCAGGGCTGGAACCCGTGTACCCTGCATTGGCAGGCAGATTCTCAACCACTGCGCCACCAGGGAAGCCCCTGTTCTGTTTTATTTTAAAGGAAGTACCCTTTTCAGGACTCCTAGGCCCCTCGGGTGTGCATCATTTTCCCTCCAAGATCAGTGAGTACCTCCAGACCCCTGTGGGCCTGCTGGGCAAAATCGAGGCCCAAAGGTCGGTCCCTCGGAGGCCCTCTGTGTATGCCGAGTGAGGGGCAACACACTGCTCGTTCCTTATGGAGAGCTACATTTCCAGAGCACTGGAACAGCCTCAGGACCACATTTCTAGGCAGTGCGACGTGCCATGGAAGTGTTCGTCATGGCCCCCGTCTGAGCTGCCATGAGAAAACAATGTGCTTAGAATTCTTCGAGGACCTCGTACCTGAAGTCACTCTGCACGAGGAGAAAGCCAGCATCCTACCATGCTGTGGCGCTAACGGGACACTCAGCGTGAGCACTTGCCTCGAGGTAAGGCCCTGAATTGCCGTGCAGAAGCGGAGGCGTGCTGCAGTTTTCAGGAGGCCGTAGCCCCTGCTCAGCTGTAGTTTATTTATTTATTCATTTGTTTATCTATCTGTCTATCTATTTATTTATTTTTTTATGTAATTTATCATTTTTGTTTACTGTGTTGGTTCTTCGTTGCTGCATGTGAGCTTTCTCTAGTTGTAGCGAGCGGGGGCTACTCTTCGTTGTGGTGCTCGGGCTTCTCATTGTGGTGGCTCCTCTTGTTGTGGAGCAGAAGCTCTAGGCACGTGGACTTCAGTAGTTGTGGCATGCGGGCTCAGTCATTGTGGCTCCCGGACTCTAGAGCGCAGGCTCAGTCGTTGTGGAGCACGGGCTTAGTTGCTCCGCAGCATGTGAGATCTTGGTGGACCAAGGCTCGAACCCATGTCCCCTGCATCGGCAGGTGGATTCCCAACCACTGCACCACAAGCGAAGCCCCTGCTCTGCATTATTTTAACGTCAGTCCGCTTTGCAGGACATCTAGGAGCCTCGCGTGGGCAACCTCTTCCCTGCAAGAACACTGAGTAACCCCAGGCCCCCATGGGCCCGCTATGCCACATCCAGGCCCGTAGGCCTTCGGAGCCACTCTGTGTATGCCGAGTGTAGGGCAGCACACTGCACTCTTTCTTGGGACAGCTTGATTTCCCCAGCACTCCCACAGGTCGACGAACACTGTTCTAACAGGTCCAACATGCCGTGCAGGTCTGGCTCATTGCTGAAGTCTGAGCTACACTTAGAAAAACACTCGGCTTCGTATTCCACCTGGGACCCCCTGCCTGAAGTCACCCTGCCTCCAGGAGAAAGTCGGCTTGCGTTCCGACTGCAACGAAAGCCCAGTTCCTAGGGTAACACTGCAGGCTTCTGAAGAGCCACGGGCCCGGAGGCCTAGCTGGGGCGTTCCTTGGTTGAGGTAGTTCGATATTTGCAGAACACCCTGCTTCGAGGAGTTGATTCAGGGAAGGAACCACTGGGTAACCTGTGTCTGTTTGGACTTGTTAGAAAGCCCAGGGATGTATGCTGCGTGTGCCCGTGGAAATGGGGGCCTGATGGAACTAGCCCTGCTTTCCCATTTTGAAAGCTCCATTCATGCTGCCTTGAAGCTACTTGAAATTGACTGCTGTTGACAGGCCAGTAGCCACTGTAGGCATGGCTCTGGGAAGAAAATGAATTTTCTCTAGCTAAGCCGGGTGCTTCCATGGCCAGTGTGGAACTCATCCTGCCACGCTCTAGAGCTAAAGGGAAACTCAACGTGAGTACTGGCCTCGAGGTACGGCCCTGAGTAGCCGTGCAGAATGGGTGGCATGCAGCTGTTTCCATGAGGTCTTAGTCACTGTTTTGCTTTGTTTTAAAGGAAGTACCCTTTTTAGGACTCCTAGGCCCCTCGGGTGTGCATCCTTTTCCCTCCAAGATCAGTGAGTACCTCCAGACCCCTGTGGGCCTGCTGAGCAACATCGAGGCCCAAAGGTCGGTCCCTCGGAGGCCCTCTGTGTATGCCAAGTGATGGGCAACACACTGCTCCTTCCATAAGGAGAGCTACATTTCCAGAGCACTGGAACAGCCTCAGGACCACATTTCTAGGCAGTGCGACGTGCCATGGAAGTGTTCGTCATGGCCCCCGTCTGAGCTGCCATGAGAAAACACTCCGCTTAGAATTCTTCGAGGACCTCGTACCTGAAATCACTCTGCTCGAGGAGAAACCCAGCATCCTACCATGCTGTGTCGCTAACGGGACACTCAGTGAGAGCACGTGCCTCAAGGTAAGGCCCTGAATTGCCATGCAGAAGCGGAGGCGTGCAGCAGTTTCCCTGAGGCCGTAGCCGCTGCCCTGCATTGTTTTAACGTCAGTACGCTTTGCAGGATATCTAGGAACCCCGCGTGGGCAACCTATTCCCTGCAAGAACACTGAGTACCCTCAGGCCCCCATGGGCCTGCTAAGCCACATCCAGGCCCGTAGCCCTTCGGAGCCACTCTGTGTATGCCGAGTGTAGGGCAACAGACTGCACTCTTTCTTGGGACAGCTTGATTTCCTCAACACTCCCACAGATCGACGAACACCTTTCTAGCAGGTCCAACATTCCGTGCAAGTCAGCCTCATTGCCCTAGTCTGAGCTGCACTGAGAATAACCCTCGGCTTCGCATTCCATCTGGGACCCCCTACTTGAAGTCACCCTGCCTCCAGGAGAATGTCAGCCTGCGTTCCGACTGCAACTAAAGCCCAGTTCCTCATGTAACACTGCCGGGTTTTGAAGAGCCACGGGCCCGGAGGCTTAGCTGGGGCTTTCCTTGGTTGAGACAGTTCGCTATTTGCAGAACACCCTGCTTCGAGGAGTTGATTCAGGGAAGGAACCACTGGGTAACCTGTGTCTGTTTGGAGTTGTTAGAAAGCACAGGGATGTATGCTGCGTGTGCCCGTGGAAATGGGGGCCTGATGGAACTAGCCTTGCTTTCCCATTTTGAAAGCTCCATTCATGCTGCCTTGAAGCTACTTGAAATTGACTGCTGTTGACAGGCCACTAGCCACTGTAGGCATGGCTCTGGGAAGAAAAGGAGTTTTCTCAAGCTAAGCCGGGTGCTTCGATGGCCGGGGTGGATCTCATCCTGCCACGCTCTAGAGCTAAAGGGAAACTCAACGTGAGTACTGGCCTCCAGGTAAGTCCCTGAGTAACCGCGCAGAAATGGAGGCATGCAGCCCTTTCCACGAAGTCTTAGTCGCTGTTCTGCTTTATTGTATTTTATTTTTTTAATGTTTTATTGTTTTTTTAAGATTTATGTATTGATTGATTGATTGCTATGTTGGGTCTTCGTTTCTGTTCTAGGGCCCTCTCCAGTTGCGGTAAGTGGGGGCCACTCTTCATCGCGGTGCGTAGGCCTCTCACTATCGTGGCCTCTCTTGTTGCGGAGCACAGGGTCCAGAGGCTCAGGCTCAGTAGTTGTGGCTCACGGGCCCAGATGCCCCACGGCATGTGGGATCCTCCCAGACCAGGGCTGGAACCCGTGTACCCTGCATTGGCAGGCAGATTCTCAACCACTGCGCCACCAGGGAAGCCCCTGTTCTGTTTTATTTTAAAGGAAGTACCCTTTTCAGGACTCCTAGGCCCCTCGGGTGTGCATCATTTTCCCTCCAAGATCAGTGAGTACCTCCAGACCCCTGTGGGCCTGCTGGGCAACATCGAGGCCCAAAGGTCGGTCCCTCGGAGGCCCTCTGTGTATGCCGAGTGAGGGGCAACACACTGCTCGTTCCTTATGGAGAGCTACATTTCCAGAGCACTGGAACAGCCTCAGGACCACATTTCTAGGCAGTGCGACGTGCCATGGAAGTGTTCGTCATGGCCCCCGTCTGAGCTGCCATGAGAAAACACTGTGCTTAGAATTCTTCGAGGACCTCGTACCTGAAGTCACTCTGCTCGAGGAGAAAGCCAGCATCCTACCATGCTGTGGCGCTAACGGGACACTCAGCGTGAGCACTTGCCTCGAGGTAAGGCCCTGAATTGCCGTGCAGAAGCGGAGGCGTGCTGCAGTTTTCAGGAGGACGTAGCCCCTGCTCAGCTGTAGTTTATTTATTTATTCATTTGTTTATCTATCTGTCTATCTATTTATTTATTTTTTTATGTAATTTATCATTTTTGTTTACTGTGTTGGTTCTTCGTTGCTGCATGTGAGCTTTCTCTAGTTGTAGCGAGCGGGGGCTACTCTTCGTTGCGGTGCTCGGGCTTCTCATTGTGGTGGCTCCTCTTGTTGTGGAGCAGAAGCTCTAGGCACGTGGACTTCAGTAGTTGTGGCATGCGGGCTCAGTCATTGTGGCTCCCGGACTCTAGAGCGCAGGCTCAGTCGTTGTGGAGCACGGGCTTAGTTGCTCCGCAGCATGTGAGACCTTGGTGGACCAAGGCTCGAACCCATGTCCCCTGCATCGGCAGGTGGATTCCCAACCACTGCACCACAAGCGAAGCCCCTGTTCTGCATTATTTTAACGTCAGTCCGCTTTGCAGGACATCTAGGAGCCTCGCGTGGGCAACCTCTTCCCTGCAAGAACACTGAGTAACCCCAGGCCCCCATGGGCCCGCTATGCCACATCCAGGCCCGTAGGCCTCGGAGCCACTCTGTGTATGCCGAGTGTAGGGCAGCACACTCCACTCTTTCTTGGGACAGCTTGATTTCACCAGCACTCCCACAGGTCGACGAACACTGTTCTAACAGGTCCAACATGCCGTGCAGGTGTGGCTCATTGCTGAAGTCTGAGCTACACTTAGAAAAACCCTCGGCTTCGTATTCCACCTGGGACCCCCTGCCTGAAGTCACCCTGCCTCCAGGAGAAAGTCGGCTTGCATTCCGACTGCAACGAAAGCCCAGTTCCTAGGGTAACACTGCAGGCTTCTGAAGAGCCACGGGCACGGAGGCCTAGCTGGGGCGTTCCTTGGTTGAGGTAGTTCGATATTTGCAGAACACCCTGCTTCGAGGAGTTGATTCAGGGAAGGAACCACTGGGTAACCTGTGTCTGTTTGGACTTGTTAGAAAGCACAGGGATGTATGCTGCGTGTGCCCGTGGAAATGGGGGCCTGATGGAGCTAGCCCTGCTTTCCCATTTTGAAAGCTCCATTCATGCTGCCTTGAAGCTACTTGAAATTGACTGCTGTTGACAGGCCACTAGCCACTGTAGGCATGGCTCTGGGAAGAAAATGAATTTTCTCTAGCTAAGCCGGGTGCTTCCATGGCCAGGGTGGAACTCATCCTGCCACGCTCTAGAGCTAAAGGGAAACTCAACGTGAGTACTGGCCTCGAGGTACGGCCCTGAGTAGCCGTGCAGAATGGGTGGCATGCAGCTGTTTCCATGAGGTCTTAGTCACTGTTTTGCTTTCTTTTAAAGGAAGTACCCTTTTCAGGACTCCTAGGCCCCTCGGGTGTGCATCCTTTTCCCTCCAAGATCAGTGAGTACCTCCAGACCCCTGTGGGCCTGCTGAGCAACATCGAGGCCCAAAGGTCGGTCCCTCGGAGGCCCTCTGTGTATGCCAAGTGATGGGCAACACACTGCTCCTTCCTTAAGGAGAGCTACATTTCCAGAGCACTGGAACAGCCTCAGGACCACATTTCTAGCCAGTGCGACGTGCCATGGAAGTGTTCGTCATGGCCCCCGTCTGAGCTGCCATGAGAAAACACTCCGCTTAGAATTCTTCGAGGACCTCGTACCTGAAATCACTCTGCTCGAGGAGAAAGCCAGCATCCTACCATGCTGTGTCGCTAACGGGACACTCAGCGAGAGCACGTGCCTCAAGGTAAGGCACTGAATTGCCATGCAGAAGCGGAGGCGTGCAGCAGTTTCCATGAGGCCGTAGCCGCTGCTCTGCATTGTTTTAACGTCAGTACGCTTTGCAGGATATCTAGGAACCCCGCGTGGGCAACCTATTCCCTGCAAGAACACTGAGTACCCTCAGGCCCCCATGGGCCTGCTAAGCCACATCCAGGCCCGTAGCCCTTCGGAGCCACTCTGTGTATGCCGAGTGTCGGGCAACAGACTGCACTCTTTCTTGGGACAGCTTGATTTCCTCAACACTCCCACAGATCGACGAACACCTTTCTAGCAGGTCCAACATTCCGTGCAAGTCAGCCTCATTGCCCTAGTCTGAGCTGCACTGAGAATAACCCTCGGCTTCGCATTCCATCTGGGACCCCCTACTTGAAGTCACCCTGCCTCCAGGAGAATGTCAGCCTGCGTTCCGACTGCAACTAAAGCCCAGTTCCTCATGTAACACTGCCGGGTTTTGAAGAGCCACGGGCCCGGAGGCTTAGCTGGGGCTTTCCTTGGTTGAGACAGTTCGCTATTTGCAGAACACCCTGCTTCGAGGAGTTGATTCAGGGAAGGAACCACTGGGTAACCTGTGTCTGTTTGGACTTGTTAGAAAGCACAGGGATGTATGCTGCGTGTGCCCGTGGAAATGGGGGCCTGATGGAACTAGCCTTGCTTTCCCATTTTGCAAGCTCCATTCATGCTGCCTTGAAGCTACTTGAAATTGACTGCTGTTGACAGGCCACTAGCCACTGTAGGCATGGCTCTGGGAAGAAAAGGAGTTTTCTCAAGCTAAGCTGGGTGCTTCGATGGCCGGGGTGGAGCTCATCCTGCCACGCTCTAGAGCTAAAGGGAAACTCAACGTGAGTACTGGCCTCCAGGTAAGTCCCTGAGTAACCGCGCAGAAATGGAGGCATGCAGCCCTTTCCACGAAGTCTTAGTCGCTGTTCTGCTTTATTGTATTTTATTTTTTTAATGTTTTATTGTTTTTTTAAGATTTATGTATTGATTGATTGATTGCTATGTTGGGTCTTCGTTTCTGTTCTAGGGCCCTCTCCAGTTGCGGTAAGTGGGGGCCACTCTTCATCGCGGTGCGTAGGCCTCTCACTATCGTGGCCTCTCTTGTTGCGGAGCACAGGGTCCAGAGGCTCAGGCTCAGTAGTTGTGGCTCACGGGCCCAGATGCCCCACGGCATGTGGGATCCTCCCAGACCAGGGCTGGAACCCGTGTACCCTGCATTGGCAGGCAGATTCTCTACCACTGCGCCACCAGGGAAGCCCCTGTTCTGTTTTATTTTAAAGGAAGTACCCTTTTCAGGACTCCTAGGCCCCTCGGGTGTGCATCATTTTCCCTCCAAGATCAGTGAGTACCTCCAGACCCCTGTGGGCCTGCTGGGCAAAATCGAGGCCCAAAGGTCGGTCCCTCGGAGGCCCTCTGTGTATGCCGAGTGAGGGGCAACACACTGCTCGTTCCTTATGGAGAGCTACATTTCCAGAGCACTGGAACAGCCTCAGGACCACATTTCTAGGCAGTGCGACGTGCCTTGGAAGTGTTCGTCATGGCCCCCGTCTGAGCTGCCATGAGAAAACACTGTGCTTAGAATTCTTCGAGGACCTCGTACCTGAAGTCACTCTGCACGAGGAGAAAGCCAGCATCCTACCATGCTGTGGCGCTAACGGGACACTCAGCGTGAACACTTGCCTCGAGGTAAGGCCCTGAATTGCCGTGCAGAAGCGGAGGCGTGCTGCAGTTTTCAGGAGGCCGTAGCCCCTGCTCAGCTGTAGTTTATTTATTTATTCATTTGTTTATCTATCTGTCTATCTATTTATTTATTTTTTTATGTAATTTATCATTTTTGTTTACTGTGTTGGTTCTTCGTTGCTGCATGTGAGCTTTCTCTAGTTGTAGCGAGCGGGGGCTACTCTTCGTTGTGGTGCTCGGGCTTCTCATTGTGGTGGCTCCTCTTGTTGTGGAGCAGAAGCTCTAGGCACGTGGACTTCAGTAGTTGTGGCATGCGGGCTCAGTCATTGTGGCTCCCGGACTCTAGAGCGCAGGCTCAGTCGTTGTGGAGCACGGGCTTAGTTGCTCCGCAGCATGTGAGATCTTGGTGGACCAAGGCTCGAACCCATGTCCCCTGCATCGGCAGGTGGATTCCCAACCACTGCACCACAAGCGAAGCCCCTGCTGTGCATTATTTTAACGTCAGTCCGCTTTGCAGGACATCTAGGAGCCTCGCGTGGGCAACCTCTTCCCTGCAAGAACACTGAGTAACCCCAGGCCCCCATGGGCCCGCTATGCCACATCCAGGCCCGTAGGCCTTCGGAGCCACTCTGTGTATGCCGAGTGTAGGGCAGCACACTGCACTCTTTCTTGGGACAGCTTGATTTCCCCAGCACTCCCACAGGTCGACAAACACTGTTCTAACAGGTCCAACATGCCGTGCAGGTCTGGCTCATTGCTGAAGTCTGAGCTACACTTAGAAAAACCCTCGGCTTCGTATTCCACCTGGGACCCCCTGCCTGAAGTCACCCTGCCTCCAGGAGAAAGTCGGCTTGCGTTCCGACTGCAATGAAAGCCCAGTTCCTAGGGTAACACTGCAGGCTTCTGAAGAGCCACGGGCCCGGAGGCCTAGCTGAGGCGTTCCTTGGTTGAGGTAGTTCGATATTTGCAGAACACTCTGCTTCGAGGAGTTGATTCAGGGAAGGAACCACTGGGTAACCTGTGTCTGTTTGGACTTGTTAGAAAGCCCAGGGATGTATGCTGCGTGTGCCCGTGGAAATGGGGGCCTGATGGAACTAGCCCTGCTTTCCCATTTTGAAAGCTCCATTCATGCTGCCTTGAAGCTACTTGAAATTGACTGCTGTTGACAGGCCACTAGCCACTGTAGGCATGGCTCTGGGAAGAAAATGAATTTTCTCTAGCTAAGCCGGGTGCTTCCATGGCCAGGGTGGAACTCATCCTGCCACGCTCTAGAGCTAAAGGGAAACTCAACGTGTGTACTGGCCTCGAGGTACGGCCCTGAGTAGCCGTGCAGAATGGGTGGCATGCAGCTGTTTCCATGAGGTCTTAGTCACTGTTTTGCTTTCTTTTAAAGGAAGTACCCTTTTCAGGACTCCTAGGCCCCTCGGGTGTGCATCCTTTTCCCTCCAAGATCAGTGAGTACCTCCAGACCCCTGTGGGCCTGCTGAGCAACATCGAGGCCCAAAGGTCGGTCCCTCGGAGGCCCTCTGTGTATGCCAAGTGATGGGCAACACACTGCTCCTTCCATAAGGAGAGCTACATTTCCAGAGCACTGGAACAGCCTCAGGACCACATTTCTAGGCAGTGCGACGTGCCATGGAAGTGTTCGTCATGGCCCCCGTCTGAGCTGCCATGAGAAAACACTCCGCTTAGAATTCTTTGAGGACCTCGTACCTGAAATCACTCTGCTCGAGGAGAAAGCCAGCATCCTACCATGCTGTGTCGCTAACGGGACACTCAGTGAGAGCACGTGCCTCAAGGTAAGGCCCTGAATTGCCATGCAGAAGCGGAGGCGTGCAGCAGTTTCCCTGAGGCCGTAGCCGCTGCCCTGCATTGTTTTAACGTCAGTACGCTTTGCAGGATATCTAGGAACCCCGCGTGGGCAACCTATTCCCTGCAAGAACACTGAGTACCCTCAGGCCCCCATGGGCCTGCTAAGCCACATCCAGGCCCGTAGCCCTTCGGAGCCACTCTGTGTATGCCGAGTGTAGGGCAACAGACTGCACTCTTTCTTGGGACAGCTTGATTTCCTCAACACTCCCACAGATCGACGAACACCTTTCTAGCAGGTCCAACATTCCGTGCAAGTCAGCCTCATTGCCCTAGTCTGAGCTGCACTGAGAATAACCCTCGGCTTCGCATTCCATCTGGGACCCCCTACTTGAAGTCACCCTGCCTCCAGGAGAATGTCAGCCTGCGTTCCGACTGCAACTAAAGCCCAGTTCCTCATGTAACACTGCCGGGTTTTGAAGAGCCACGGGCCCGGAGGCTTAGCTGGGGCTTTCCTTGGTTGAGACAGTTCGCTATTTGCAGAACACCCTGCTTCGAGGAGTTGATTCAGGGAAGGAACCACTGGGTAACCTGTGTCTGTTTGGACTTGTTAGAAAGCACAGGGATGTATGCTGCGTGTGCCCGTGGAAATGGGGGCCTGATGGAACTAGCCTTGCTTTCCCATTTTGAAAGCTCCATTCATGCTGCCTTGAAGCTACTTGAAATTGACTGCTGTTGACAGGCCACTAGCCACTGTAGGCATGGCTCTGGGAAGAAAAGGAGTTTTCTCAAGCTAAGCTGGGTGCTTCGATGGCCGGGGTGGAGCTCATCCTGCCACGCTCTAGAGCTAAAGGGAAACTCAACGTGAGTACTGGCCTCCAGGTAAGTCCCTGAGTAACCGCGCAGAAATGGAGGCATGCAGCCCTTTCCACGAAGTCTTAGTCGCTGTTCTGCTTTATTGTATTTTATTTTTTTAATGTTTTATTGTTTTTTTAAGATTTATGTATTGATTGATTGATTGCTATGTTGGGTCTTCGTTTCTGTTCTAGGGCCCTCTCCAGTTGCGGTAAGTGGGGGCCACTCTTCATCGCAGTGCGTAGGCCTCTCACTATCGTGGCCTCTCTTGTTGCGGAGCACAGGGTTCAGAGGCTCAGGCTCAGTAGTTGTGGCTCCCGGGCCCAGATGCCCCACGGCATGTGGGATCCTCCCAGACCAGGGCTGGAACCCGTGTACCCTGCATTGGCAGGCAGATTCTCAACCACTGCGCCACCAGGGAAGCCCCTGTTCTGTTTTATTTTAAAGGAAGTACCCTTTTCAGGACTCCTAGGCCCCTCGGGTGTGCATCATTTTCCCTCCAAGATCAGTGAGTACCTCCAGACCCCTGTGGGCCTGCTGGGCAAAATCGAGGCCCAAAGGTCGGTCCCTCGGAGGCCCTCTGTGTATGCCGAGTGAGGGGCAACACACTGCTCGTTCCTTATGGAGAGCTACATTTCCAGAGCACTGGAACAGCCTCAGGACCACATTTCTAGGCAGTGCGACGTGCCATGGAAGTGTTCGTCATGGCCCCCGTCTGAGCTGCCATGAGAAAACAATGTGCTTAGAATTCTTCGAGGACCTCGTACCTGAAGTCACTCTGCACGAGGAGAAAGCCAGCATCCTACCATGCTGTGGCGCTAACGGGACACTCAGCGTGAGCACTTGCCTCGAGGTAAGGCCCTGAATTGCCGTGCAGAAGCGGAGGCGTGCTGCAGTTTTCAGGAGGCCGTAGCCCCTGCTCAGCTGTAGTTTATTTATTTATTCATTTGTTTATCTATCTGTCTATCTATTTATTTATTTTTTTATGTAATTTATCATTTTTGTTTACTGTGTTGGTTCTTCGTTGCTGCATGTGAGCTTTCTCTAGTTGTAGCGAGCGGGGGCTACTCTTCGTTGTGGTGCTCGGGCTTCTCATTGTGGTGGCTCCTCTTGTTGTGGAGCAGAAGCTCTAGGCACGTGGACTTCAGTAGTTGTGGCATGCGGGCTCAGTCATTGTGGCTCCCGGACTCTAGAGCGCAGGCTCAGTCGTTGTGGAGCACGGGCTTAGTTGCTCCGCAGCATGTGAGATCTTGGTGGACCAAGGCTCGAACCCATGTCCCCTGCATCGGCAGGTGGATTCCCAACCACTGCACCACAAGCGAAGCCCCTGCTCTGCATTATTTTAACGTCAGTCCGCTTTGCAGGACATCTAGGAGCCTCGCGTGGGCAACCTCTTCCCTGCAAGAACACTGAGTAACCCCAGGCCCCCATGGGCCCGCTATGCCACATCCAGGCCCGTAGGCCTTCGGAGCCACTCTGTGTATGCCGAGTGTAGGGCAGCACACTGCACTCTTTCTTGGGACAGCTTGATTTCCCCAGCACTCCCACAGGTCGACGAACACTGTTCTAACAGGTCCAACATGCCGTGCAGGTCTGGCTCATTGCTGAAGTCTGAGCTACACTTAGAAAAACCCTCGGCTTCGTATTCCACCTGGGACCCCCTGCCTGAAGTCACCCTGCCTCCAGGAGAAAGTCGGCTTGCGTTCCGACTGCAACGAAAGCCCAGTTCCTAGGGTAACACTGCAGGCTTCTGAAGAGCCACGGGCCCGGAGGCCTAGCTGGGGCGTTCCTTGGTTGAGGTAGTTCGATATTTGCAGAACACCCTGCTTCGAGGAGTTGATTCAGGGAAGGAACCACTGGGTAACCTGTGTCTGTTTGGACTTGTTAGAAAGCCCAGGGATGTATGCTGCGTGTGCCCGTGGAAATGGGGGCCTGATGGAACTAGCCCTGCTTTCCCATTTTGAAAGCTCCATTCATGCTGCCTTGAAGCTACTTGAAATTGACTGCTGTTGACAGGCCAGTAGCCACTGTAGGCATGGCTCTGGGAAGAAAATGAATTTTCTCTAGCTAAGCCGGGTGCTTCCATGGCCAGTGTGGAACTCATCCTGCCACGCTCTAGAGCTAAAGGGAAACTCAACGTGAGTACTGGCCTCGAGGTACGGCCCTGAGTAGCCGTGCAGAATGGGTGGCATGCAGCTGTTTCCATGAGGTCTTAGTCACTGTTTTGCTTTGTTTTAAAGGAAGTACCCTTTTTAGGACTCCTAGGCCCCTCGGGTGTGCATCCTTTTCCCTCCAAGATCAGTGAGTACCTCCAGACCCCTGTGGGCCTGCTGAGCAACATCGAGGCCCAAAGGTCGGTCCCTCGGAGGCCCTCTGTGTATGCCAAGTGATGGGCAACACACTGCTCCTTCCATAAGGAGAGCTACATTTCCAGAGCACTGGAACAGCCTCAGGACCACATTTCTAGGCAGTGCGACGTGCCATGGAAGTGTTCGTCATGGCCCCCGTCTGAGCTGCCATGAGAAAACACTCCGCTTAGAATTCTTCGAGGACCTCGTACCTGAAATCACTCTGCTCGAGGAGAAACCCAGCATCCTACCATGCTGTGTCGCTAACGGGACACTCAGTGAGAGCACGTGCCTCAAGGTAAGGCCCTGAATTGCCATGCAGAAGCGGAGGCGTGCAGCAGTTTCCCTGAGGCCGTAGCCGCTGCCCTGCATTGTTTTAACGTCAGTACGCTTTGCAGGATATCTAGGAACCCCGCGTGGGCAACCTATTCCCTGCAAGAACACTGAGTACCCTCAGGCCCCCATGGGCCTGCTAAGCCACATCCAGGCCCGTAGCCCTTCGGAGCCACTCTGTGTATGCCGAGTGTAGGGCAACAGACTGCACTCTTTCTTGGGACAGCTTGATTTCCTCAACACTCCCACAGATCGACGAACACCTTTCTAGCAGGTCCAACATTCCGTGCAAGTCAGCCTCATTGCCCTAGTCTGAGCTGCACTGAGAATAACCCTCGGCTTCGCATTCCATCTGGGACCCCCTACTTGAAGTCACCCTGCCTCCAGGAGAATGTCAGCCTGCGTTCCGACTGCAACTAAAGCCCAGTTCCTCATGTAACACTGCCGGGTTTTGAAGAGCCACGGGCCCGGAGGCTTAGCTGGGGCTTTCCTTGGTTGAGACAGTTCGCTATTTGCAGAACACCCTGCTTCGAGGAGTTGATTCAGGGAAGGAACCACTGGGTAACCTGTGTCTGTTTGGAGTTGTTAGAAAGCACAGGGATGTATGCTGCGTGTGCCCGTGGAAATGGGGGCCTGATGGAACTAGCCTTGCTTTCCCATTTTGAAAGCTCCATTCATGCTGCCTTGAAGCTACTTGAAATTGACTGCTGTTGACAGGCCACTAGCCACTGTAGGCATGGCTCTGGGAAGAAAAGGAGTTTTCTCAAGCTAAGCCGGGTGCTTCGATGGCCGGGGTGGATCTCATCCTGCCACGCTCTAGAGCTAAAGGGAAACTCAACGTGAGTACTGGCCTCCAGGTAAGTCCCTGAGTAACCGCGCAGAAATGGAGGCATGCAGCCCTTTCCACGAAGTCTTAGTCGCTGTTCTGCTTTATTGTATTTTATTTTTTTAATGTTTTATTGTTTTTTTAAGATTTATGTATTGATTGATTGATTGCTATGTTGGGTCTTCGTTTCTGTTCTAGGGCCCTCTCCAGTTGCGGTAAGTGGGGGCCACTCTTCATCGCGGTGCGTAGGCCTCTCACTATCGTGGCCTCTCTTGTTGCGGAGCACAGGGTCCAGAGGCTCAGGCTCAGTAGTTGTGGCTCACGGGCCCAGATGCCCCACGGCATGTGGGATCCTCCCAGACCAGGGCTGGAACCCGTGTACCCTGCATTGGCAGGCAGATTCTCAACCACTGCGCCACCAGGGAAGCCCCTGTTCTGTTTTATTTTAAAGGAAGTACCCTTTTCAGGACTCCTAGGCCCCTCGGGTGTGCATCATTTTCCCTCCAAGATCAGTGAGTACCTCCAGACCCCTGTGGGCCTGCTGGGCAACATCGAGGCCCAAAGGTCGGTCCCTCGGAGGCCCTCTGTGTATGCCGAGTGAGGGGCAACACACTGCTCGTTCCTTATGGAGAGCTACATTTCCAGAGCACTGGAACAGCCTCAGGACCACATTTCTAGGCAGTGCGACGTGCCATGGAAGTGTTCGTCATGGCCCCCGTCTGAGCTGCCATGAGAAAACACTGTGCTTAGAATTCTTCGAGGACCTCGTACCTGAAGTCACTCTGCTCGAGGAGAAAGCCAGCATCCTACCATGCTGTGGCGCTAACGGGACACTCAGCGTGAGCACTTGCCTCGAGGTAAGGCCCTGAATTGCCGTGCAGAAGCGGAGGCGTGCTGCAGTTTTCAGGAGGACGTAGCCCCTGCTCAGCTGTAGTTTATTTATTTATTCATTTGTTTATCTATCTGTCTATCTATTTATTTATTTTTTTATGTAATTTATCATTTTTGTTTACTGTGTTGGTTCTTCGTTGCTGCATGTGAGCTTTCTCTAGTTGTAGCGAGCGGGGGCTACTCTTCGTTGCGGTGCTCGGGCTTCTCATTGTGGTGGCTCCTCTTGTTGTGGAGCAGAAGCTCTAGGCACGTGGACTTCAGTAGTTGTGGCATGCGGGCTCAGTCATTGTGGCTCCCGGACTCTAGAGCGCAGGCTCAGTCGTTGTGGAGCACGGGCTTAGTTGCTCCGCAGCATGTGAGACCTTGGTGGACCAAGGCTCGAACCCATGTCCCCTGCATCGGCAGGTGGATTCCCAACCACTGCACCACAAGCGAAGCCCCTGTTCTGCATTATTTTAACGTCAGTCCGCTTTGCAGGACATCTAGGAGCCTCGCGTGGGCAACCTCTTCCCTGCAAGAACACTGAGTAACCCCAGGCCCCCATGGGCCCGCTATGCCACATCCAGGCCCGTAGGCCTCGGAGCCACTCTGTGTATGCCGAGTGTAGGGCAGCACACTCCACTCTTTCTTGGGACAGCTTGATTTCACCAGCACTCCCACAGGTCGACGAACACTGTTCTAACAGGTCCAACATGCCGTGCAGGTGTGGCTCATTGCTGAAGTCTGAGCTACACTTAGAAAAACCCTCGGCTTCGTATTCCACCTGGGACCCCCTGCCTGAAGTCACCCTGCCTCCAGGAGAAAGTCGGCTTGCATTCCGACTGCAACGAAAGCCCAGTTCCTAGGGTAACACTGCAGGCTTCTGAAGAGCCACGGGCACGGAGGCCTAGCTGGGGCGTTCCTTGTTTGAGGTAGTTCGATATTTGCAGAACACCCTGCTTCGAGGAGTTGATTCAGGGAAGGAACCACTGGGTAACCTGTGTCTGTTTGGACTTGTTAGAAAGCACAGGGATGTATGCTGCGTGTGCCCGTGGAAATGGGGGCCTGATGGAGCTAGCCCTGCTTTCCCATTTTGAAAGCTCCATTCATGCTGCCTTGAAGCTACTTGAAATTGACTGCTGTTGACAGGCCACTAGCCACTGTAGGCATGGCTCTGGGAAGAAAATGAATTTTCTCTAGCTAAGCCGGGTGCTTCCATGGCCAGGGTGGAACTCATCCTGCCACGCTCTAGAGCTAAAGGGAAACTCAACGTGAGTACTGGCCTTGAGGTACGGCCCTGAGTAGCCGTGCAGAATGGGTGGCATGCAGCTGTTTCCATGAGGTCTTAGTCACTGTTTTGCTTTCTTTTAAAGGAAGTACCCTTTTCAGGACTCCTAGGCCCCTCGGGTGTGCATCCTTTTCCCTCCAAGATCAGTGAGTACCTCCAGACCCCTGTGGGCCTGCTGAGCAACATCGAGGCCCAAAGGTCGGTCCCTCGGAGGCCCTCTGTGTATGCCAAGTGATGGGCAACACACTGCTCCTTCCTTAAGGAGAGCTACATTTCCAGAGCACTGGAACAGCCTCAGGACCACATTTCTAGCCAGTGCGACGTGCCATGGAAGTGTTCGTCATGGCCCCCGTCTGAGCTGCCATGAGAAAACACTCCGCTTAGAATTCTTCGAGGACCTCGTACCTGAAATCACTCTGCTCGAGGAGAAAGCCAGCATCCTACCATGCTGTGTCGCTAACGGGACACTCAGCGAGAGCACGTGCCTCAAGGTAAGGCACTGAATTGCCATGCAGAAGCGGAGGCGTGCAGCAGTTTCCATGAGGCCGTAGCCGCTGCTCTGCATTGTTTTAACGTCAGTACGCTTTGCAGGATATCTAGGAACCCCGCGTGGGCAACCTATTCCCTGCAAGAACACTGAGTACCCTCAGGCCCCCATGGGCCTGCTAAGCCACATCCAGGCCCGTAGCCCTTCGGAGCCACTCTGTGTATGCCGAGTGTAGGGCAACAGACTGCACTCTTTCTTGGGACAGCTTGATTTCCTCAACACTCCCACAGATCGACGAACACCTTTCTAGCAGGTCCAACATTCCGTGCAAGTCAGCCTCATTGCCCTAGTCTGAGCTGCACTGAGAATAACCCTCGGCTTCGCATTCCATCTGGGACCCCCTACTTGAAGTCACCCTGCCTCCAGGAGAATGTCAGCCTGCGTTCCGACTGCAACTAAAGCCCAGTTCCTCATGTAACACTGCCGGGTTTTGAAGAGCCACGGGCCCGGAGGCTTAGCTGGGGCTTTCCTTGGTTGAGACAGTTCGCTATTTGCAGAACACCCTGCTTCGAGGAGTTGATTCAGGGAAGGAACCACTGGGTAACCTGTGTCTGTTTGGACTTGTTAGAAAGCACAGGGATGTATGCTGCGTGTGCCCGTGGAAATGGGGGCCTGATGGAACTAGCCTTGCTTTCCCATTTTGCAAGCTCCATTCATGCTGCCTTGAAGCTACTTGAAATTGACTGCTGTTGACAGGCCACTAGCCACTGTAGGCATGGCTCTGGGAAGAAAAGGAGTTTTCTCAAGCTAAGCTGGGTGCTTCGATGGCCGGGGTGGAGCTCATCCTGCCACGCTCTAGAGCTAAAGGGAAACTCAACGTGAGTACTGGCCTCCAGGTAAGTCCCTGAGTAACCGCGCAGAAATGGAGGCATGCAGCCCTTTCCACGAAGTCTTAGTCGCTGTTCTGCTTTATTGTATTTTATTTTTTTAATGTTTTATTGTTTTTTTAAGATTTATGTATTGATTGATTGATTGCTATGTTGGGTCTTCGTTTCTGTTCTAGGGCCCTCTCCAGTTGCGGTAAGTGGGGGCCACTCTTCATCGCGGTGCGTAGGCCTCTCACTATCGTGGCCTCTCTTGTTGCGGAGCACAGGGTCCAGAGGCTCAGGCTCAGTAGTTGTGGCTCACGGGCCCAGATGCCCCACGGCATGTGGGATCCTCCCAGACCAGGGCTGGAACCCGTGTACCCTGCATTGGCAGGCAGATTCTCAACCACTGCGCCACCAGGGAAGCCCCTGTTCTGTTTTATTTTAAAGGAAGTACCCTTTTCAGGACTCCTAGGCCCCTCGGGTGTGCATCATTTTCCCTCCAAGATCAGTGAGTACCTCCAGACCCCTGTGGGCCTGCTGGGCAAAATCGAGGCCCAAAGGTCGGTCCCTCGGAGGCCCTCTGTGTATGCCGAGTGAGGGGCAACACACTGCTCGTTCCTTATGGAGAGCTACATTTCCAGAGCACTGGAACAGCCTCAGGACCACATTTCTAGGCAGTGCGACGTGCCATGGAAGTGTTCGTCATGGCCCCCGTCTGAGCTGCCATGAGAAAACACTGTGCTTAGAATTCTTCGAGGACCTCGTACCTGAAGTCACTCTGCACGAGGAGAAAGCCAGCATCCTACCATGCTGTGGCGCTAACGGGACACTCAGCGTGAACACTTGCCTCGAGGTAAGGCCCTGAATTGCCGTGCAGAAGCGGAGGCGTGCTGCAGTTTTCAGGAGGCCGTAGCCCCTGCTCAGCTGTAGTTTATTTATTTATTCATTTGTTTATCTATCTGTCTATCTATTTATTTATTTTTTTATGTAATTTATCATTTTTGTTTACTGTGTTGGTTCTTCGTTGCTGCATGTGAGCTTTCTCTAGTTGTAGCGAGCGGGGGCTACTCTTCGTTGTGGTGCTCGGGCTTCTCATTGTGGTGGCTCCTCTTGTTGTGGAGCAGAAGCTCTAGGCACGTGGACTTCAGTAGTTGTGGCATGCGGGCTCAGTCATTGTGGCTCCCGGACTCTAGAGCGCAGGCTCAGTCGTTGTGGAGCACGGGCTTAGTTGCTCCGCAGCATGTGAGATCTTGGTGGACCAAGGCTCGAACCCATGTCCCCTGCATCGGCAGGTGGATTCCCAACCACTGCACCACAAGCGAAGCCCCTGCTGTGCATTATTTTAACGTCAGTCCGCTTTGCAGGACATCTAGGAGCCTCGCGTGGGCAACCTCTTCCCTGCAAGAACACTGAGTAACCCCAGGCCCCCATGGGCCCGCTATGCCACATCCAGGCCCGTAGGCCTTCGGAGCCACTCTGTGTATGCCGAGTGTAGGGCAGCACACTGCACTCTTTCTTGGGACAGCTTGATTTCCCCAGCACTCCCACAGGTCGACGAACACTGTTCTAACAGGTCCAACATGCCGTGCAGGTCTGGCTCATTGCTGAAGTCTGAGCTACACTTAGAAAAACCCTCGGCTTCGTATTCCACCTGGGACCCCCTGCCTGAAGTCACCCTGCCTCCAGGAGAAAGTCGGCTTGCGTTCCGACTGCAATGAAAGCCCAGTTCCTAGGGTAACACTGCAGGCTTCTGAAGAGCCACGGGCCCGGAGGCCTAGCTGAGGCGTTCCTTGGTTGAGGTAGTTCGATATTTGCAGAACACTCTGCTTCGAGGAGTTGATTCAGGGAAGGAACCACTGGGTAACCTGTGTCTGTTTGGACTTGTTAGAAAGCCCAGGGATGTATGCTGCGTGTGCCCGTGGAAATGGGGGCCTGATGGAACTAGCCCTGCTTTCCCATTTTGAAAGCTCCATTCATGCTGCCTTGAAGCTACTTGAAATTGACTGCTGTTGACAGGCCACTAGCCACTGTAGGCATGGCTCTGGGAAGAAAATGAATTTTCTCTAGCTAAGCCGGGTGCTTCCATGGCCAGGGTGGAACTCATCCTGCCACGCTCTAGAGCTAAAGGGAAACTCAACGTGTGTACTGGCCTCGAGGTACGGCCCTGAGTAGCCGTGCAGAATGGGTGGCATGCAGCTGTTTCCATGAGGTCTTAGTCACTGTTTTGCTTTCTTTTAAAGGAAGTACCCTTTTCAGGACTCCTAGGCCCCTCGGGTGTGCATCCTTTTCCCTCCAAGATCAGTGAGTACCTCCAGACCCCTGTGGGCCTGCTGAGCAACATCGAGGCCCAAAGGTCGGTCCCTCGGAGGCCCTCTGTGTATGCCAAGTGATGGGCAACACACGGCTCCTTCCATAAGGAGAGCTACATTTCCAGAGCACTGGAACAGCCTCAGGACCACATTTCTAGGCAGTGCGACGTGCCATGGAAGTGTTCGTCATGGCCCCCGTCTGAGCCGCCATGAGAAAACACTCCGCTTAGAATTCTTTGAGGACCTCGTACCTGAAATCACTCTGCTCGAGGAGAAAGCCAGCATCCTACCATGCTGTGTCGCTAACGGGACACTCAGTGAGAGCACGTGCTTCAAGGTAAGGCCCTGAATTGCCATGCAGAAGCGGAGGCGTGCAGCAGTTTCCCTGAGGCCGTAGCCGCTGCCCTGCATTGTTTTAACGTCAGTACGCTTTGCAGGATATCTAGGAACCCCGCGTGGGCAACCTATTCCCTGCAAGAACACTGAGTACCCTCAGGCCCCCATGGGCCTGCTAAGCCACATCCAGGCCCGTAGCCCTTCGGAGCCACTCTGTGTATGCCGAGTGTAGGGCAACAGACTGCACTCTTTCTTGGGACAGCTTGATTTCCTCAACACTCCCACAGATCGACGAACACCTTTCTAGCAGGTCCAACATTCCGTGCAAGTCAGCCTCATTGCCCTAGTCTGAGCTGAACTGAGAATAACCCTCGGCTTCGCATTCCATCTGGGACCCCCTACTTGAAGTCACCCTGCCTCCAGGAGAATGTCAGCCTGCGTTCCGACTGCAACTAAAGCCCAGTTCCTCATGTAACACTGCCGGGTTTTGAAGAGCCACGGGCCCGGAGGCTTAGCTGGGGCTTTCCTTGGTTGAGACAGTTCGCTATTTGCAGAACACCCTGCTTCGAGGAGTTGATTCAGGGAAGGAACCACTGGGTAACCTGTGTCTGTTTGGACTTGTTAGAAAGCACAGGGATGTATGCTGCGTGTGCCCGTGGAAATGGGGGCCTGATGGAACTAGCCTTGCTTTCCCATTTTGAAAGCTCCATTCATGCTGCCTTGAAGCTACTTGAAATTGACTGCTGTTGACAGGCCACTAGCCACTGTAGGCATGGCTCTGGGAAGAAAAGGAGTTTTCTCAAGCTAAGCTGGGTGCTTCGATGGCCGGGGTGGAGCTCATCCTGCCACGCTCTAGAGCTAAAGGGAAACTCAACGTGAGTACTGGCCTCCAGGTAAGTCCCTGAGTAACCGCGCAGAAATGGAGGCATGCAGCCCTTTCCACGAAGTCTTAGTCGCTGTTCTGCTTTATTGTATTTTATTTTTTTAATGTTTTATTGTTTTTTTAAGATTTATGTATTGATTGATTGATTGCTATGTTGGGTCTTCGTTTCTGTTCTAGGGCCCTCTCCAGTTGCGGTAACTGGGGGCCACTCTTCATCGCAGTGCGTAGGCCTCTCACTATCGTGGCCTCTCTTGTTGCGGAGCACAGGGTTCAGAGGCTCAGGCTCAGTAGTTGTGGCTCCCGGGCCCAGATGCCCCACGGCATGTGGGATCCTCCCAGACCAGGGCTGGAACCCGTGTACCCTGCATTGGCAGGCAGATTCTCAACCACTGCGCCACCAGGGAAGCCCCTGTTCTGTTTTATTTTAAAGGAAGTACCCTTTTCAGGACTCCTAGGCCCCTCGGGTGTGCATCATTTTCCCTCCAAGATCAGTGAGTACCTCCAGACCCCTGTGGGCCTGCTGGGCAAAATCGAGGCCCAAAGGTCGGTCCCTCGGAGGCCCTCTGTGTATGCCGAGTGAGGGGCAACACACTGCTCGTTCCTTCTGGAGAGCTACATTTCCAGAGCACTGGAACAGCCTCAGCACCACATTTCTAGGCAGTGCGACGTGCCATGGAAGTGTTCGTCATGGCCCCCGTCTGAGCTGCCATGAGAAAACAATGTGCTTAGAATTCTTCGAGGACCTCGTACCTGAAGTCACTCTGCACGAGGAGAAAGCCAGCATCCTACCATGCTGTGGCGCTAACGGGACACTCAGCGTGAGCACTTGCCTCGAGGTAAGGCCCTGAATTGCCGTGCAGAAGCGGAGGCGTGCTGCAGTTTTCAGGAGGCCGTAGCCCCTGCTCAGCTGTAGTTTATTTATTTATTCATTTGTTTATCTATCTGTCTATCTATTTATTTATTTTTTTATGTAATTTATCATTTTTGTTTACTGTGTTGGTTCTTCGTTGCTGCATGTGAGCTTTCTCTAGTTGTAGCGAGCGGGGGCTACTCTTCGTTGTGGTGCTCGGGCTTCTCATTGTGGTGGCTCCTCTTGTTGTGGAGCAGAAGCTCTAGGCACGTGGACTTCAGTAGTTGTGGCATGCGGGCTCAGTCATTGTGGCTCCCGGACTCTAGAGCGCAGGCTCAGTCGTTGTGGAGCACGGGCTTAGTTGCTCCGCAGCATGTGAGATCTTGGTGGACCAAGGCTCGAACCCATGTCCCCTGCATCGGCAGGTGGATTCCCAACCACTGCACCACAAGCGAAGCCCCTGCTGTGCATTATTTTAACGTCAGTCCGCTTTGCAGGACATCTAGGAGCCTCGCGTGGGCAACCTCTTCCCTGCAAGAACACTGAGTAACCCCAGGCCCCCATGGGCCCGCTATGCCACATCCAGGCCCGTAGGCCTTCGGAGCCACTCTGTGTATGCCGAGTGTAGGGCAGCACACTGCACTCTTTCTTGGGACAGCTTGATTTCCCCAGCACTCCCACAGGTCGACGAACACTGTTCTAACAGGTCCAACATGCCGTGCAGGTCTGGCTCATTGCTGAAGTCTGAGCTACACTTAGAAAAACCCTCGGCTTCGTATTCCACCTGGGACCCCCTGCCTGAAGTCACCCTGCCTCCAGGAGAAAGTCGGCTTGCGTTCCGACTGCAACGAAAGCCCAGTTCCTAGGGTAACACTGCAGGCTTCTGAAGAGCCACGGGCCCGGAGGCCTAGCTGGGGCGTTCCTTGGTTGAGGTAGTTCGATATTTGCAGAACACCCTGCTTCGAGGAGTTGATTCAGGGAAGGAACCACTGGGTAACCTGTGTCTGTTTGGACTTGTTAGAAAGCCCAGGGATGTATGCTGCGTGTGCCCGTGGAAATGGGGGCCTGATGGAACTAGCCCTGCTTTCCCATTTTGAAAGCTCCATTCATGCTGCCTTGAAGCTACTTGAAATTGACTGCTGTTGACAGGCCAGTAGCCACTGTAGGCATGGCTCTGGGAAGAAAATGAATTTTCTCTAGCTAAGCCGGGTGCTTCCATGGCCAGTGTGGAACTCATCCTGCCACGCTCTAGAGCTAAAGGGAAACTCAACGTGAGTACTGGCCTCGAGGTACGGCCCTGAGTAGCCGTGCAGAATGGGTGGCATGCAGCTGTTTCCATGAGGTCTTAGTCACTGTTTTGCTTTGTTTTAAAGGAAGTACCCTTTTCAGGACTCCTAGGCCCCTCGGGTGTGCATCATTTTCCCTCCAAGATCAGTGAGTACCTCCAGACCCCTGTGGGCCTGCTGAGCAACATCGAGGCCCAAAGGTCGGTCCCTCGGAGGCCCTCTGTGTATGCCAAGTGATGGGCAACACACTGCTCCTTCCATAAGGAGAGCTACATTTCCAGAGCACTGGAACAGCCTCAGGACCACATTTCTAGGCAGTGCGACGTGCCATGGAAGTGTTCGTCATGGCCCCCGTCTGAGCTGCCATGAGAAAACACTCCGCTTAGAATTCTTCGAGGACCTCGTACCTGAAATCACTCTGCTCGAGGAGAAAGCCAGCATCCTACCATGCTGTGTCGCTAACGGGACACTCAGTGAGAGCACGTGCCTCAAGGTAAGGCCCTGAATTGCCATGCAGAAGCGGAGGCGTGCAGCAGTTTCCCTGAGGCCGTAGCCGCTGCCCTGCATTGTTTTAACGTCAGTACGCTTTGCAGGATATCTAGGAACCCCGCGTGGGCAACCTATTCCCTGCAAGAACACTGAGTACCCTCAGGCCCCCATGGGCCTGCTAAGCCACATCCAGGCCCGTAGCCCTTCGGAGCCACTCTGTGTATGCCGAGTGTAGGGCAACAGACTGCACTCTTTCTTGGGACAGCTTGATTTCCTCAACACTCCCACAGATCGACGAACACCTTTCTAGCAGGTCCAACATTCCGTGCAAGTCAGCCTCATTGCCCTAGTCTGAGCTGCACTGAGAATAACCCTCGGCTTCGCATTCCATCTGGGACCCCCTACTTGAAGTCACCCTGCCTCCAGGAGAATGTCAGCCTGCGTTCCGACTGCAACTAAAGCCCAGTTCCTCATGTAACACTGCCGGGTTTTGAAGAGCCACGGGCCCGGAGGCTTAGCTGGGGCTTTCCTTGGTTGAGACAGTTCGCTATTTGCAGAACACCCTGCTTCGAGGAGTTGATTCAGGGAAGGAACCACTGGGTAACCTGTGTCTGTTTGGACTTGTTAGAAAGCACAGGGATGTATGCTGCGTGTGCCCGTGGAAATGGGGGCCTGATGGAACTAGCCTTGCTTTCCCATTTTGAAAGCTCCATTCATGCTGCCTTGAAGCTACTTGAAATTGACTGCTGTTGACAGGCCACTAGCCACTGTAGGCATGGCTCTGGGAAGAAAAGGAGTTTTCTCAAGCTAAGCTGGGTGCTTCGATGGCCGGGGTGGAGCTCATCCTGCCACGCTCTAGAGCTAAAGGGAAACTCAACGTGAGTACTGGCCTCCAGGTAAGTCCCTGAGTAACCGCGCAGAAATGGAGGCATGCAGCCCTTTCCACGAAGTCTTAGTCGCTGTTCTGCTTTATTGTATTTTATTTTTTTAATGTTTTATTGTTTTTTTAAGATTTATGTATTGATTGATTGATTGCTATGTTGGGTCTTCGTTTCTGTTCTAGGGCCCTCTCCAGTTGCGGTAAGTGGGGGCCACTCTTCATCGCGGTGCGTAGGCCTCTCACTATCGTGGCCTCTCTTGTTGCGGAGCACAGGGTCCAGAGGCTCAGGCTCAGTAGTTGTGGCTCACGGGCCCAGATGCCCCACGGCATGTGGGATCCTCCCAGACCAGGGCTGGAACCCGTGTACCCTGCATTGGCAGGCAGATTCTCAACCACTGCGCCACCAGGGAAGCCCCTGTTCTGTTTTATTTTAAAGGAAGTACCCTTTTCAGGACTCCTAGGCCCCTCGGGTGTGCATCATTTTCCCTCCAAGATCAGTGAGTACCTCCAGACCCCTGTGGGCCTGCTGGGCAAAATCGAGGCACAAAGGTCGGTCCCTCGGAGGCCCTCTGTGTATGCCGAGTGAGGGGCAACACACTGCTCGTTCCTTATGGAGAGCTACATTTCCAGAGCACTGGAACAGCCTCAGGACCACATTTCTAGGCAGTGCGACGTGCCATGGAAGTGTTCGTCATGGCCCCCGTCTGAGCTGCCATGAGAAAACACTGTGCTTAGAATTCTTCGAGGACCTCGTACCTGAAGTCACTCTGCACGAGGAGAAAGCCAGCATCCTACCATGCTGTGGTGCTAACGGGACACTCAGCGTGAGCACTTGCCTCGAGGTAAGGCCCTGAATTGCCGTGCAGAAGCGGAGGCGTGCTGCAGTTTTCAGGAGGCCGTAGCCCCTGCTCAGCTGTAGTTTATTTATTTATTCATTTGTTTATCTATCTGTCTATCAATTTATTTAGTTTTTTATGTAATTTATCATTTTTGTTTTACTGTGTTGGGTCTTCGTTGCTGCATGTGAGCTTTCTCTAGTTGTAGCGAGCGGGGGCTACTCTTCGTTGCAGTGCTCGGGCTTCTCATTGCGGTGGCTCCTCTTGTTGTGGAGCAGAAGCTCTAGGCACGTGGACTTCAGTAGTTGTGGCATGCGGGCTCAGTCATTGTGGCTCCCGGACTCTAGAGCGCAGGCTCAGTCGTTGTGGAGCACGGGCTTAGTTGCTCCGCAGCATGTGAGATCTTGGTGGACCAAGGCTCGAACCCATGTCCCCTGCATCGGCAGGTGGATTCCCAACCACTGCACCACAAGCGAAGCCCCTGCTGTGCATTATTTTAACGTCAGTCCGCTTTGCAGGACATCTAGGAGCCTCGCGTGGGCAACCTCTTCCCTGCAAGAACACTGAGTAACCCCAGGCCCCCATGGGCCCGCTATGCCACATCCAGGCCCGTAGGCCTTCGGAGCCACTCTGTGTATGCCGAGTGTAGGGCAGCACACTGCACTCTTTCTTCGGACAGCTTGATTTCCCCAGCACTCCCACAGGTCGACGAACACTGTTCTAACAGGTCCAACATGCCGTGCAGGTCTGGCTCATTGCTGAAGTCTGAGCTACACTTAGAAAAACCCTCGGCTTCGTATTCCACCTGGGACCCCCTGCCTGAAGTCACCCTGCCTCCAGGAGAAAGTCGGCTTGCGTTCCGACTGCAATGAAAGCCCAGTTCCTAGGGTAACACTGCAGGCTTCTGAAGAGCCACGGGCCCGGAGGCCTAGCTGGGGCGTTCCTTGGTTGAGGTAGTTCGATATTTGCAGAACACCCTGCTTCGAGGAGTTGATTCAGGGAAGGAACCACTGGGTAACCTGTGTCTGTTTGGACTTGTTAGAAAGCCCAGGGATGTATGCTGCGTGTGCCCGTGGAAATGGGGGCCTGATGGAACTAGCCCTGCTTTCCCATTTTGAAAGCTCCATTCATGCTGCCTTGAAGCTACTTGAAATTGACTGCTGTTGACAGGCCACTAGCCACTGTAGGCATGGCTCTGGGAAGAAAATGAATTTTCTCTAGCTAAGCCGGGTGCTTCCATGGCCAGTGTGGAACTCATCCTGCCACGCTCTAGAGCTAAAGGGAAACTCAACGTGAGTACTGGCCTCGAGGTACGGCCCTGAGTAGCCGTGCAGAATGGGTGGCATGCAGCTGTTTCCATGAGGTCTTAGTCACTGTTTTGCTTTCTTTTAAAGGAAGTACCCTTTTCAGGACTCCTAGGCCCCTCGGGTGTGCATCCTTTTCCCTCCAAGATCAGTGAGTACCTCCAGACCCCTGTGGGCCTGCTGAGCAACATCGAGGCCCAAAGGTCGGTCCCTCGGAGGCCCTCTGTGTATGCCAAGTGATGGGCAACACACTGCTCCTTCCATACGGAGAGCTACATTTCCAGAGCACTGGAACAGCCTCAGGACCACATTTCTAGGCAGTGCGACGTGCCATGGAAGTGTTCGTCATGGCCCCCGTCTGAGCTGCCATGAGAAAACACTCCGCTTAGAATTCTTCGAGGACCTCGTACCTGAAATCACTCTGCTCGAGGAGAAAGCCAGCATCCTACCATGCTGTGTCGCTAACGGGACACTCAGTGAGAGCACGTGCCTCAAGGTAAGGCCCTGAATTGCCATGCAGAAGCGGAGGCGTGCAGCAGTTTCCCTGAGGCCGTAGCCGCTGCCCTGCATTGTTTTAACGTCAGTACGCTTTGCAGGATATCTAGGAACCCCGCGTGGGCAACCTATTCCCTGCAAGAACACTGAGTACCCTCAGGCCCCCATGGGCCTGCTAAGCCACATCCAGGCCCGTAGCCCTTCGGAGCCACTCTGTGTATGCCGAGTGTAGGGCAACAGACTGCACTCTTTCTTGGGACAGCTTGATTTCCTCAACACTCCCACAGATCGACGAACACCTTTCTAGCAGGTCCAACATTCCGTGCAAGTCAGCCTCATTGCCCTAGTCTGAGCTGCACTGAGAATAACCCTCGGCTTCGCATTCCATCTGGGACCCCCTACTTGAAGTCACCCTGCCTCCAGGAGAATGTCAGCCTGCGTTCCGACTGCAACTAAAGCCCAGTTCCTCATGTAACACTGCCGGGTTTTGAAGAGCCACGGGCCCGGAGGCTTAGCTGGGGCTTTCCTTGGTTGAGACAGTTCGCTATTTGCAGAACACCCTGCTTCGAGGAGTTGATTCAGGGAAGGAACCACTGGGTAACCTGTGTCTGTTTGGACTTGTTAGAAAGCACAGGGATGTATGCTGCGTGTGCCCGTGGAAATGGGGGCCTGATGGAACTAGCCTTGCTTTCCCATTTTGCAAGCTCCATTCATGCTGCCTTGAAGCTACTTGAAATTGACTGCTGTTGACAGGCCACTAGCCACTGTAGGCATGGCTTTGGGAAGAAAAGGAGTTTTCTCAAGCTAAGCTGGGTGCTTCGATGGCCGGGGTGGAGCTCATCCTGCCACGCTCTAGAGCTAAAGGGAAACTCAACGTGAGTACTGGCCTCGAGGTACGGCCCTGAGTAGCCGTGCAGAATGGGTGGCATGCAGCTGTTTCCATGAGGTCTTAGTCACTGTTTTGCTTTCTTTTAAAGGAAGTACCCTTTTCAGGACTCCTAGGCCCCTCGGGTGTGCATCCTTTTCCCTCCAAGATCAGTGAGTACCTCCAGACCCCTGTGGGCCTGCTGAGCAACATCGAGGCCCAAAGGTCGGTCCCTCGGAGGCCCTCTGTGTATGCCAAGTGATGGGCAACACACTGCTCCTTCCTTAAGGAGAGCTACATTTCCAGAGCACTGGAACAGCCTCAGGACCACATTTCTAGCCAGTGCGACGTGCCATGGAAGTGTTCGTCATGGCCCCCGTCTGAGCTGCCATGAGAAAACACTCCGCTTAGAATTCTTCGAGGACCTCGTACCTGAAGTCACTCTGCTCGAGGAGAAAGCCAGCATCCTACCATGCTGTGGCGCTAACGGGACACTCAGCGTGAGCACTTGCCTCGAGGTAAGGCCCTGAATTGCCGTGCAGAAGCGGAGGCGTGCTGCAGTTTTCAGGAGGCCGTAGCCCCTGCTCAGCTGTAGTTTATTTATTTATTCATTTGTTTATCTATCTGTCTATCTATTTATTTATTTTTTTATGTAATTTATCATTTTTGTTTACTGGGTTGGTTCTTCGTTGCTGCATGTGAGCTTTCTCTAGTTGTAGCGAGCGGGGGCTACTCTTCGTTGCGGTGCTCGGGCTTCTCATTGTGGTGGCTCCTCTTGTTGTGGAGCAGAAGCTCTAGGCACGTGGACTTCAGTAGTTGTGGCATGCGGGCTCAGTCATTGTGGCTCCCGGACTCTAGAGCGCAGGCTCAGTCGTTGTGGAGCACGGGCTTAGTTGCTCCGCAGCATGTGAGATCTTGGTGGACCAAGGCTCGAACCCATGTCCCCTGCATCGGCAGGTGGATTCCCAACCACTGCACCACAAGCGAAGCCCCTGCTCTGCATTATTTTAACGTCAGTCCGCTTTGCAGGACATCTAGGAGCCTCGCGTGGGCAACCTCTTCCCTGCAAGAACACTGAGTAACCCCAGGCCCCCATGGGCCCGCTATGCCACATCCAGGCCCGTAGGCCTTCGGAGCCACTCTGTGTATGCCGAGTGTAGGGCAGCACACTGCACTCTTTCTTGGGAGAGCTTGATTTCCCCAGCACTCCCACAGGTCGACGAACACTGTTCTAACAGGTCCAAAATGCCGTGCAGGTCTGGCTCATTGCTGAAGTCTGAGCTACACTTAGAAAAACCCTCGGCTTCGTATTCCACCTGGGACCCCCTGCCTGAAGTCACCCTGCCTCCAGGAGAAAGTCGGCTTGCGTTCCGACTGCAACGAAAGCCCAGTTCCTAGGGTAACACTGCAGGCTTCTGAAGAGCCACGGGCCCGGAGGCCTAGCTGGGGCGTTCCTTGGTTGAGGTAGTTCGATATTTGCAGAACACCCTGCTTCGAGGAGTTGATTCAGGGAAGGAACCACTGGGTAACCTCTGTCTGTTTGGACTTGTTAGAAAGCCCAGGGATGTATGCTGCGTGTGCCCGTGGAAATGGGGGCCTGATGGAGCTAGCCCTGCTTTCCCATTTTGAAAGCTCCATTCATGCTGCCTTGAAGCTACTTGAAATTGACTGCTGTTGACAGGCCACTAGCCACTGTAGGCATGGCTCTGGGAAGAAAATGAATTTTCTCTAGCTAAGCCGGGTGCTTCCATGGCCAGGGTGGAACTCATCCTGCCACGCTCTAGAGCTAAAGGGAAACTCAACGTGAGTACTGGCCTCGAGGTACGGCCCTGAGTAGCCGTGCAGAATGGGTGGCATGCAGCTGTTTCCATGAGGTCTTAGTCACTGTTTTGCTTTCTTTTAAAGGAAGTACCCTTTTCAGGACTCCTAGGCCCCTCGGGTGTGCATCCTTTTCCCTCCAAGATCAGTGAGTACCTCCAGACCCCTGTGGGCCTGCTGAGCAACATCGAGGCCCAAAGGTCGGTCCCTCGGAGGCCCTCTGTGTATGCCAAGTGATGGGCAACACACTGCTCCTTCCTTAAGGAGAGCTACATTTCCAGAGCACTGGAACAGCCTCAGGACCACATTTCTAGCCAGTGCGACGTGCCATGGAAGTGTTCCTCATGGCCCCCGTCTGAGCTGCCATGAGAAAACACTCCGCTTAGAATTCTTCAAGGACCTCGTACCTGAAATCACTCTGCTCGAGGAGAAAGCCAGCATCCTACCATGCTGTGTCGCTAACGGGACACTCAGCGAGAGCACGTGCCTCAAGGTAAGGCCCTGAATTGCCATGCAGAAGCGGAGGCGTGCAGCAGTTTCCATGAGGCCGTAGCCGCTGCTCTGCATTGTTTTAACGTCAGTACGCTTTGCAGGATATCTAGGAACCCCGCGTGGGCAAACTATTCCCTGCAAGAACACTGAGTACCCTCAGGCCCCCATGGGCCTGCTAAGCCACATCCAGGCCTGTAGCCCTTCGGAGCCACTCTGTGTATGCCGAGTGTAGGGCAACAGACTGCACTCTTTCTTGGGACAGCTTGATTTCCTCAACACTCCCACAGATCGACGAACACCTTTCTAGCAGGTCCAACATTCCGTGCAAGTCTGCCTAATTGCCCTAGTCTGAGCTGCACTGAGAATAACCCTCGGCTTCGCATTCCATCTGGGACCCCCTGCTTGAAGTCACCCTGCCTCCAGGAGAATGTCAGCCTGCGTTCCGACTGCAACTAAAGCCCAGTTCCTCATGTAACACTGCCGGGTTTTGAAGAGCCACGGGCCCGGAGGCTTAGCTGGGGCGATCCTTGGTTGAGACAGTTCGCTATTTGCAGAACACCCTGCTTGGAGGAGTTGATTCAGGGAAGGAACCACTGGGTAACCTGTGTCTGTTTGGACTTGTTAGAAAGCACAGGGATGTATGCTGCGTGTGCCCGTGGAAATGGGGGCCTGATGGAACTAGCCTTGCTTTCCCATTTTGAAAGCTCCATTCATGCTGCCTTGAAGCTACTTGAAATTGACTGCTGTTGACAGGCCACTAGCCACTGGAGGCATGGCTCTGGGAAGAAAAGGAGTTTTCTCTAGCTAAGCCGGGTGCTTCGATGGCCGGGGTGGAGCTCATCCTGCCACGCTCTAGAGCTAAAGGGAAACTCAACGTGAGTACTGGCCTCCAGGTAAGTCCCTGAGTAACCGCGCAGAAATGGAGGCATGCAGCCCTTTCCACGAAGTCTGAGTCGCTGTTCTGCTTTATTGTATTTTATTTTTTTAATGTTTTATTGTTTTTTTAAGATTTATGTATTGATTGATTGATTGCTATGTTGGGTCTTCGTTTCTGTCCTAGGGCCCTCTCCAGTTGCGGTAAGTGGGGGCCACTCTTCATCGCGGTGCGTAGGCCTCTCACTATCGCGGCCTCTCTTGTTGCGGAGCACAGGGTCCAGAGGCTCAGGCTCAGTAGTTGTGGCTCACGGGCCCAGATGCCCCACGGCATGTGGGATCCTCCCAGACCAGGGCTGGAACCCGTGTACCCTGCATTGGCAGGCAGATTCTCAACCACTGCGCCACCAGGGAAGCCCCTGTTCTGTTTTATTTTAAAGGAAGTACCCTTTTCAGGACTCCTAGGCCCCTCGGGTGTGCATCATTTTCCCTCCAAGATCAGTGAGTACCTCCAGACCCCTGTGGGCCTGCTGGGCAACATCGAGGCCCAAAGGTCGGTCCCTCGGAGGCCCTCTGTGTATGCCGAGTGAGGGGCAACACACTGCTCGTTCCTTAAGGAGAGCTACATTTCCAGAGCACTGGAACAGCCTCAGGACCACATTTCTAGGCAGTGCGACGTGCCATGGAAGTGTTCGTCACAGCCCCCGTCTGAGCTGCCATGAGAAAACACTGTGCTTAGAATTCTTCGAGGACCTCGTACCTGAAGTCACTCTGCTCGAGGAGAAAGCCAGCATCCTACCATGCTGTGGCGCTAACGGGACACTCAGCGTGAGCACTTGCCTCGAGGTAAGGCCCTGAATTGCCGTGCAGAAGCGGAGGCGTGCTGCAGTTTTCAGGAGGCCGTAGCCGCTGCTCTGCATTGTTTTAACGTCAGTACGCTTTGCAGGATATCTAGGAACCCCGCGTGGGCAACCTATTCCCTGCAAGAACACTGAGTACCCTCAGGCCCCCATGGGCCTGCTAAGCCACATCCAGGCCCGTAGCCCTTCGGAGCCACTCTGTGTATGCCGAGTGTAGGGCAACAGACTGCACTCTTTCTTGGGACAGCTTGATTTCCTCAACACTCCCACAGATCGACGAACACCTTTCTAGCAGGTCCAACATTCCGTGCAAGTCTGCCTCATTGCCCTAGTCTGAGCTGCACTGAGAATAACCCTCGGCTTCGCATTCCATCTGGGACCCCCTGCTTGAAGTCACCCTGCCTCCAGGAGAATGTCAGCCTGCGTTCCGAATGCAACTAAAGCCCAGTTCCTCATGTAACACTGCCGGATTTTGAAGAGCCACGGGCCCGGAGGTTTAGCTGGAGCAATCCTTGGGTGAGACAGTTCGCTATTTGCAGAACACCCTGCTTGGAGGAGTTGATTCAGGGAAGGAACCACTGGGTAACCTGTGTCTGTTTGGACTTGTTAGAAAGCACAGGGATGTATGCTGCGTGTGCCCGTGGAAATGGGGGCCTGATGGAACTAGCCTTGCTTTCCCATTTTGAAAGCTCCATTCATGCTGCCTTGAAGCTACTTGAAATTGACTGCTGTTGACAGGCCACTAGCCACTGTAGGCATGGCTCTGGGAAGAAAAGGAGTTTTCTCTAGCTAAGCCGGGTGCTTCGATGGCCGGGGTGGAGCTCATCCTGCCACGCTCTAGAGCTAAAGGGAAACTCAACGTGAGTACTGGCCTCCAGGTAAGTCCCTGAGTAACCGCGCAGAAATGGAGGCATGCAGCCCTTTCCACGAAGTCTTAGTCGCTGTTCTGCTTTATTGTATTTTATTTTTTAATGTTTTATTGTTTTTTTAAGATTTATGTATTGATTGATTGATTGCTATGTTGGGTCTTCGTTTCTGTCCTAGGGCCCTCTCCAGTTGCGGTAAGTGGGGGCCACTCTTCATCGCGGTGTGTAGGCCTCTCACTATCGCAGCCTCTCTTGTCGCGGAGCACAGGGTCCAGAGGCTCAGGCTCAGTAGTTGTGGCTCACGGGCCCAGATGCCCCACGGCATGTGGGATCCTCCCAGACCAGGGCTGGAACCCGTGTACCCTGCATTGGCAGGCAGATTCTCAACCACTGCGCCACCAGGGAAAACCCTGTTCTGTTTTATTTTAAAGGAAGTACCCTTTTCAGGACTCCTAGGCCCCTCGGGTGTGCATCATTTTCCCTCCAAGATCAGTGAGTACCTCCAGACCCCTGTGGGCCTGCTGGGCAAAATCGAGGCCCAAAGTTCGGTCCCTCGGAGGCCCTCTGTGTATGCCGAGTGAGGGGCAACACACTGCTCGTTCCTTATGGAGAGCTACATTTCCAGAGCACTGGAACAGCCTCAGGACCACATTTCTAGGCAGTGCGACGTGCCATGGAAGTGTTCGTCATGGCCCCCGTCTGAGCTGCCATGAGAAAACACTGTGCTTAGAATTCTTCGAGGACCTCGTACCTGAAGTCACTCTGCTCGAGGAGAAAGCCAGCATCCTACCATGCTGTGGCGCTAACGGGACACTCAGCGTGAACACTTGCCTCGAGGTAAGGCCCTGAATTGCCGTGCAGAAGCGGAGGCGTGCTGCAGTTTTCAGGAGGCCGTAGCCCCTGCTCAGCTGTAGTTTATTTATTTATTCATTTGTTTATCTATCTGTCTATCTATTTATTTATTTTTTTATGTAATTTATCATTTTTGTTTACTGTGTTGGTTCTTCGTTGCTGCATGTGAGCTTTCTCTAGTTGTAGCGAGCGGGGGCTACTCTTCGTTGCGGTGCTCGGGCTTCTCATTGTGGTGGCTCCTCTTGTTGTGGAGCAGAAGCTCTAGGCACGTGGACTTCAGTAGTTGTGGCATGCGGGCTCAGTCATTGTGGCTCCCGGACTCTAGAGCGCAGGCTCAGTCGTTGTGGAGCACGGGCTTAGTTGCTCCGCAGCATGTGAGATCTTGGTGGACCAAGGCTCGAACCCATGTCCCCTGCATCGGCAGGTGGATTCCCAACCACTGCACCACAAGCGAAGCCCCTGCTCTGCATTATTTTAACGTCAGTCCGCTTTGCAGGACATCTAGGAGCCTCGCGTGGGCAACCTCTTCCCTGCAAGAACACTGAGTAACCCCAGGCCCCCATGTGCCCGCTATGCCACATCCAGGCCCGTAGGCCTTCGGAGCCACTCTGTGTATGCCGAGTGTAGGGCAGCACACTGCACTCTTTCTTGGGACAGCTTGATTTCCCCAGCACTCCCACAGGTCGACGAACACTGTTCTAACAGGTCCAACATGCCGTGCAGGTCTGGCTCATTGCTGAAGTCTGAGCTACCCTTAGAAAAACCCTCGGCTTCGTATTCCACCTGGGACCCCCTGCCTGAAGTCACCCTGCCTCCAGGAGAAAGTCGGCTTGCGTTCCGACTGCAACGAAAGCCCAGTTCCTAGGGTAACACTGCAGGCTTCTGAAGAGCCACGGGCCCGGAGGCCTAGCTGGGGCGTTCCTTGGTTGAGGTAGTTCGATATTTGCAGAACACCCTGCTTCGAGGAGTTGATTCAGGGAAGGAACCACTGGGTAACCTGTGTCTGTTTGGACTTGTTAGAAAGCACAGGGATGTATGCTGCGTGTGCCCGTGGAAATGGGGGCCTGATGGAACTAGCCCTGCTTTCCCATTTTGAAAGCTCCATTCATGCTGCCTTGAAGCTACTTGAAATTGACTGCTGTTGACAGGCCACTAGCCACTGTAGGCATGGCTCTGGGAAGAAAATGAATTTTCTCTAGCTAAGCCGGGTGCTTCCATGGCCAGGGTGGAACTCATCCTGCCATGCTCTAGAGCTAAAGGGAAACTCAACGTGAGTACTGGCCTCGAGGTACGGCCCTGAGTAGCCGTGCAGAATGGGTGGCATGCAGCTGTTTCCATGAGGTCTTAGTCACTGTTTTGCTTTCTTTTAAAGGAAGTACCCTTTTCAGGACTCCTAGGCCCCTCGGGTGTGCATCCTTTTCCCTCCAAGATCAGTGAGTACCTCCAGACCCCTGTGGGCCTGCTGAGCAACATCGAGGCCCAAAGGTCGGTCCCTCGGAGGCCCTCTGTGTATGCCAAGTGATGGGCAACACACTGCTCCTTCCTTAAGGAGAGCTACATTTCCAGAGCACTGGAACAGCCTCAGGACCACATTTCTAGCCAGTGCGACGTGCCATGGAAGTGTTCCTCATAGCCCCCGTCTGAGCTGCCATGAGAAAACACTCCGCTTAGAATTCTTCAAGGACCTCGTACCTGAAATCACTCTGCTCGAGGAGAAAGCCAGCATCCTACCATGCTGTGTCGCTAACGGGACACTCAGCGAGAGCACGTGCCTCAAGGTAAGGCCCTGAATTGCCATGCAGAAGCGGAGGCGTGCAGCAGTTTCCATGAGGCCGTAGCCGCTGCTCTGCATTGTTTTAACGTCAGTACGCTTTGCAGGATATCTAGGAACCCCGCGTGGGCAACCTATTCCCTGCAAGAACACTGAGTACCCTCAGGCCCCCATGGGCCTGCTAAGCCACATCCAGGCCCGTAGCCCTTCGGAGCCACTCTGTGTATGCCGAGTGTAGGGCAACAGACTGCACTCTTTCTTGGGACAGCTTGATTTCCTCAACACTCCCACAGATCGACGAACACCTTTCTAGCAGGTCCAACATTCCGTGCAAGTCTGCCTAATTGCCGTAGTCTGAGCTGCACTGAGAATAACCCTCGGCTTCGCATTCCATCTGGGACCCCCTGCTTGAAGTCACCCTGCCTCCAGGAGAATGTCAGCCTGCGTTCCGACTGCAACTAAAGCCCAGTTCCTCATGTAACACTGCCGGGTTTTGAAGAGCCACGGGCCCGGAGGCTTAGCTGAGGCGATCCTTGGTTGAGACAGTTCGCTATTTGCAGAACACCCTGCTTGGAGGAGTTGATTCAGGGAAGGAACCACTGGGTAACCTGTGTCTGTTTGGACTTGTTAGAAAGCACAGGGATGTATGCTGCGTGTGCCCGTGGAAATGGGGGCCTGATTGAACTAGCCTTGCTTTCCCATTTTGAAAGCTCCATTCATGCTGCCTTGAAGCTACTTGAAATTGACTGCTGTTGACAGGCCACTAGCCACTGGAGGCATGGCTCTGGGAAGAAAAGGAGTTTTCTCTAGCTAAGCTGGGTGCTTCGATGGCCGGGGTGGAGCTCATCCTGCCACGCTCTAGAGCTAAAGGGAAACTCAACGTGAGTACTGGCCTCCAGGTAAGTCCCTGAGTAACCGCGCAGAAATGGAGGCATGCAGCCCTTTCCACGAAGTCTTAGTCGCTGTTCTGCTTTATTGTATTTTATTTTTTTAATGTTTTATTGTTTTTTTAAGATTTATGTATTGATTGATTGATTGCTATGTTGGGTCTTCGTTTCTGTCCTAGGGCCCTCTCCAGTTGCGGTAAGTGGGGACCACTCTTCATCGCGGTGCGTAGGCCTCTCACTATCGCGGCCTCTCTTGTTGCGGAGCACAGGGTCCAGAGGCTCAGGCTCAGTAGTTGTGGCTCACGGGCCCAGATGCCCCACGGCATGTGGGATCCTCCCAGACCAGGGCTGGAACCCGTGTACCCTGCATTGGCAGGCAGATTCTCAACCACTGCGACACCAGGGAAGCCCCTGTTCTGTTTTATTTTAAAGGAAGTACCCTTTTCAGGACTCCTAGGCCCCTCGGGTGTGCATCATTTTCCCTCCAAGATCAGTGAGTACCTCCAGACCCCTGTGGGCCTGCTGGGCAACATCGAGGCCCAAAGGTCGGTCCCTCGGAGGCCCTCTGTGTATGCCGAGTGAGGGGCAACACACTGCTCGTTCCTTAAGGAGAGCTACATTTCCAGAGCACTGGAACAGCCTCAGGACCACATTTCTAGGCAGTGCGACGTGCCATGGAAGTGTTCGTCACGGCCCCCGTCTCAGCTGCCATGAGAAAACACTGTGCTTAGAATTCTTCGAGGACCTCGTACCTGAAGTCACTCTGCTCGAGGAGAAAGCCAGCATCCTACCATGCTGTGGCGCTAACGGGACACTCAGCGTGAGCACTTGCCTCGAGGTAAGGCCCTGAATTGCCGTGCAGAAGCGGAGGCGTGCTGCAGTTTTCAGGAGGCCGTAGCCCCTGCTCAGCTGTAGTTTATTTATTTATTCATTTGTTTATCTATCTGTCTATCAATTTATTTAGTTTTTTATGTAATTTATCATTTTTGTTTTACTGTGTTGGGTCTTCGTTGCTGCATGTGAGCTTTCTCTAGTTGTAGCGAGCGGGGGCTACTCTTCGTTGCAGTGCTCGGGCTTCTCATTGCGGTGGCTCCTCTTGTTGTGGAGCAGAAGCTCTAGGCACGTGGACTTCAGTAGTTGTGTCATGCGGGCTCAGTCATTGTGGCTCCCGGACTCTAGAGCGCAGGCTCAGTCGTTGTGGAGCACGGGCTTAGTTGCTCCGCAGCATGTGAGATCTTGGTGGACGAAGGCTCGAACCCATGTCCCCTGCATCGGCAGGTGGTTTCCCAACCACTGCACCACAAGCGAAGCCCCTGCTGTGCATTATTTTAACGTCAGTCCGCTTTGCAGGACATCTAGGAGCCTCGCGTGGGCAACCTCTTCCCTGCAAGAACACTGAGTAACCCCAGGCCCCCATGGGCCCGCTATGCCACATCCAGGCCCGTAGGCCTTCGGAGCCACTCTGTGTATGCCGAGTGTAGGGCAGCACACTGCACTCTTTCTTGGGACAGCTTGATTTCCCCAGCACTCCCACAGGTCGACGAACACTGTTCTAACAGGTCCAACATGCCGTGCAGGTCTGGCTCATTGCTGAAGTCTGAGCTACACTTAGAAAAACCCTCGGCTTCGTATTCCACCTGGGACCCCCTGCCTGAAGTCACCCTGCCTCCAGGAGAAAGTCGGCTTGTGTTCCGACTGTAACGAAAGCCCAGTTCCTAGGGTAACACTGCAGGCTTCTGAAGAGCCACGGGCCCGGAGGCCTAGCTGGGGCGTTCCTTGGTTGAGGTAGTTTCATATTTGCAGAACACCCTGCCTCGAGGAGTTGATTCAGGGAAGGAACCACTGGGTAACCTGTGTGTGTTTGGACTTGTTAGAAAGCACAGGGATGTATGCTGCGTGTGCCCGTGGAAATGGGGGCCTGATGGAACTAGCCCTGCTTTCCCATTTTGAAAGCTCCATTCATGCTTCCTTGAAGCTACTTGAAATTGACTGCTGTTGACAGGCCACTAGCCACTGTAGGCATGGCTCTGGGAAGAAAATGAATTTTCTCTAGCTAAGCCGGGTGCTTCCATGGCCAGGGTGGAACTCATCCTGCCACGCTCTAGAGCTAAAGGGAAACTCAACGTGTGTACTGGCCTCGAGGTACGGCCCTGAGTAGCCGTGCAGAATGGGTGGCATGCAGCTGTTTCCATGAGGTCTTAGTCACTGTTTTGCTTTCTTTTAAAGGAAGTACCCTTTTCAGGACTCCTAGGCCCCTCGGGTGTGCATCCTTTTCCCTCCAAGATCAGTGAGTACCTCCAGACCCCTGTGGGCCTGCTGAGCAACATCGAGGCCCAAAGGTCGGTCCCTCGGAGGCCCTCTGTGTATGCCAAGTGATGGGCAACACACTGCTCCTTCCATAAGGAGAGCTACATTTCCAGAGCACTGGAACAGCCTCAGGACCACATTTCTAGGCAGTGCGACGTGCCATGGAAGTGTTCGTCATGGCCCCCGTCTGAGCTGCCATGAGAAAACACTCCGCTTAGAATTCTTCGAGGACCTCGTACCTGAAATCACTCTGCTCGAGGAGAAACCCAGCATCCTACCATGCTGTGTCGCTAACGGGACACTCAGTGAGAGCACGTGCCTCAAGGTAAGGCCCTGAATTGCCATGCAGAAGCGGAGGCGTGCAGCAGTTTCCCTGAGGCCGTAGCCGCTGCCCTGCATTGTTTTAACGTCAGTACGCTTTGCAGGATATCTAGGAACCCCGCGTGGGCAACCTATTCCCTGCAAGAACACTGAGTACCCTCAGGCCCCCATGGGCCTGCTAAGCCACATCCAGGCCCGTAGCCCTTCGGAGCCACTCTGTGTATGCCGAGTGTAGGGCAACAGACTGCACTCTTTCTTGGGACAGCTTGATTTCCTCAACACTCCCACAGATCGACGAACACCTTTCTAGCAGGTCCAACATTCCGTGCAAGTCAGCCTCATTGCCCTAGTCTGAGCTGCACTGAGAATAACCCTCGGCTTCGCATTCCATCTGGGACCCCCTACTTGAAGTCACCCTGCCTCCAGGAGAATGTCAGCCTGCGTTCCGACTGCAACTAAAGCCCAGTTCCTCATGTAACACTGCCGGGTTTTGAAGAGCCACGCGCCCGGAGGCTTAGCTGGGGCTTTCCTTGGTTGAGACAGTTCGCTATTTGCAGAACACCCTGCTTCGAGGAGTTGATTCAGGGAAGGAACCACTGGGTAACCTGTGTCTGTTTGGAGTTGTTAGAAAGCACAGGGATGTATGCTGCGTGTGCCCGTGGAAATGGGGGCCTGATGGAACTAGCCTTGCTTTCCCATTTTGAAAGCTCCATTCATGCTGCCTTGAAGCTACTTGAAATTGACTGCTGTTGACAGGCCACTAGCCACTGTAGGCATGGCTCTGGGAAGAAAAGGAGTTTTCTCTAGCTAAGCCGAGTGCTTCGATGGCCGGGGTGGAGCTCATCCTGCCACGCTCTAGAGCTAAAGGGAAACTCAACGTGAGTACTGGCCTCCAGGTAAGTCCCTGAGTAACCGCGCAGAAATGGAGGCATGCAGCCCTTTCCACGAAGTCTTAGTCGCTGTTCTGCTTTATTGTATTTTATTTTTTTAATGTTTTATTGTTTTTTTAAGATTTATGTATTGATTGATTGATTGCTATGTTGGGTCTTCGTTTCTGTTCTAGGGCCCTCTCCAGTTGCGGTAAGTGGGGGCCACTCTTCATCGCGGTGCGTAGGCCTCTCACTATCGTGGCCTCTCTTGTTGCGGAGCACAGGGTCCAGAGGCTCAGGCTCAGTAGTTGTGGCTCACGGGCCCAGATGCCCCACGGCATGTGGGATCCTCCCAGACCAGGGCTGGAACCCGTGTACCCTGCATTGGCAGGCAGATTCTCAACCACTGCGCCACCAGGGAAGCCCCTGTTCTGTTTTATTTTAAAGGAAGTACCCTTTTCAGGACTCCTAGGCCCCTCGGGTGTGCATCATTTTCCCTCCAAGATCAGTGAGTACCTCCAGACCCCTGTGGGCCTGCTGGGCAAAATCGAGGCCCAAAGGTCGGTCCCTCGGAGGCCCTCTGTGTATGCCGAGTGAGGGGCAACACACTGCTCGTTCCTTATGGAGAGCTACATTTCCAGAGCACTGGAACAGCCTCAGGACCACATTTCTAGGCAGTGCGACGTGCCATGGAAGTGTTCGTCATGGCCCCCGTCTGAGCTGCCATGAGAAAACACTGTGCTTAGAATTCTTCGAGGACCTCGTACCTGAAGTCACTCTGCTCGAGGAGAAAGCCAGCATCCTACCATGCTGTGGCGCTAACGGGACACTCAGCGTGAGCACTTGCCTCGAGGTAAGGCCCTGAATTGCCGTGCAGAAGCGGAGGCGTGCTGCAGTTTTCAGGAGGACGTAGCCCCTGCTCAGCTGTAGTTTATTTATTTATTCATTTGTTTATCTATCTGTCTATCTATTTATTTATTTTTTTATGTAATTTATCATTTTTGTTTACTGTGTTGGTTCTTCGTTGCTGCATGTGAGCTTTCTCTAGTTGTAGCGAGCGGGGGCTACTCTTCGTTGCGGTGCTCGGGCTTCTCATTGTGGTGGCTCCTCTTGTTGTGGAGCAGAAGCTCTAGGCACGTGGACTTCAGTAGTTGTGGCATGCGGGCTCAGTCATTGTGGCTCCCGGACTCTAGAGCGCAGGCTCAGTCGTTGTGGAGCACGGGCTTAGTTGCTCCGCACCATGTGAGACCTTGGTGGACCAAGGCTCGAACCCATGTCCCCTGCATCGGCAGGTGGATTCCCAACCACTGCACCACAAGCGAAGCCCCTGTTCTGCATTATTTTAACGTCAGTCCGCTTTGCAGGACATCTAGGAGCCTCGCGTGGGCAACCTCTTCCCTGCAAGAACACTGAGTAACCCCAGGCCCCCATGGGCCCGCTATGCCACATCCAGGCCCGTAGGCCTCGGAGCCACTCTGTGTATGCCGAGTGTAGGGCAGCACACTCCACTCTTTCTTGGGACAGCTTGATTTCACCAGCACTCCCACAGGTCGACGAACACTGTTCTAACAGGTCCAACATGCCGTGCAGGTGTGGCTCATTGCTGAAGTCTGAGCTACACTTAGAAAAACCCTCGGCTTCGTATTCCACCTGGGACCCCCTGCCTGAAGTCACCCTGCCTCCAGGAGAAAGTCGGCTTGCATTCCGACTGCAACGAAAGCCCAGTTCCTAGGGTAACACTGCAGGCTTCTGAAGAGCCACGGGCACGGAGGCCTAGCTGGGGCGTTCCTTGGTTGAGGTAGTTCGATATTTGCAGAACACCCTGCTTCGAGGAGTTGATTCAGGGAAGGAACCACTGGGTAACCTGTGTCTGTTTGGACTTGTTAGAAAGCACAGGGATGTATGCTGCGTGTGCCCGTGGAAATGGGGGCCTGATGGAGCTAGCCCTGCTTTCCCATTTTGAAAGCTCCATTCATGCTGCCTTGAAGCTACTTGAAATTGACTGCTGTTGACAGGCCACTAGCCACTGTAGGCATGGCTCTGGGAAGAAAATGAATTTTCTCTAGCTAAGCCGGGTGCTTCCATGGCCAGGGTGGAACTCATCCTGCCACGCTCTAGAGCTAAAGGGAAACTCAACGTGAGTACTGGCCTCGAGGTACGGCCCTGAGTAGCCGTGCAGAATGGGTGGCATGCAGCTGTTTCCATGAGGTCTTAGTCACTGTTTTGCTTTCTTTTAAAGGAAGTACCCTTTTCAGGACTCCTAGGCCCCTCGGGTGTGCATCCTTTTCCCTCCAAGATCAGTGAGTACCTCCAGACCCCTGTGGGCCTGCTGAGCAACATCGAGGCCCAAAGGTCGGTCCCTCGGAGGCCCTCTGTGTATGCCAAGTGATGGGCAACACACTGCTCCTTCCTTAAGGAGAGCTACATTTCCAGAGCACTGGAACAGCCTCAGGACCACATTTCTAGCCAGTGCGACGTGCCATGGAAGTGTTCGTCATGGCCCCCGTCTGAGCTGCCATGAGAAAACACTCCGCTTAGAATTCTTCGAGGACCTCGTACCTGAAATCACTCTGCTCGAGGAGAAAGCCAGCATCCTACCATGCTGTGTCGCTAACGGGACACTCAGCGAGAGCACGTGCCTCAAGGTAAGGCACTGAATTGCCATGCAGAAGCGGAGGCGTGCAGCAGTTTCCATGAGGCCGTAGCCGCTGCTCTGCATTGTTTTAACGTCAGTACGCTTTGCAGGATATCTAGGAACCCCGCGTGGGCAACCTATTCCCTGCAAGAACACTGAGTACCCTCAGGCCCCCATGGGCCTGCTAAGCCACATCCAGGCCCGTAGCCCTTCGGAGCCACTCTGTGTATGCCGAGTGTAGGGCAACAGACTGCACTCTTTCTTGGGACAGCTTGATTTCCTCAACACTCCCACAGATCGACGAACACCTTTCTAGCAGGTCCAACATTCCGTGCAAGTCTGCCTCATTGCCCTAGTCTGAGCTGCACTGAGAATAACCCTCGGCTTCGCATTCCATCTGGGACCCCCTGCTTGAAGTCACCCTGCCTCCAGGAGAATGTCAGCCTGCATTCCGAATGCAACTAAAGCCCAGTTCCTCATGTAACACTGCCGGGTTTTGAAGAGCCACGGGCCCGGAGGCTTAGCTGGGGCGATCCTTGGTTGAGACAGTTCGCTATTTGCAGAACACCCTGCTTGGAGGAGTTGATTCAGGGAAGGAACCACTGGGTAACCTGTGTCTGTTTGGACTTGTTAGAAAGCACAGGGATGTATGCTGCGTGTGCCCGTGGAAATGGGGGCCTGATGGAACTAGCCTTGCTTTCCCATTTTGAAAGCTCCATTCATGCTGCCTTGAAGCTACTTGAAATTGACTGCTGTTGACAGGCCACTAGCCACTGTAGGCATGGCTCTGGGAAGAAAAGGAGTTTTCTCTAGCTAAGCCGAGTGCTTCGATGGCCGGGGTGGAGCTCATCCTGCCACGCTCTAGAGCTAAAGGGAAACTCAACGTGAGTACTGGCCTCCAGGTAAGTCCCTGAGTAACCGCGCAGAAATGGAGGCATGCAGCCCTTTCCACGAAGTCTTAGTCGCTTTTCTGCTTTATTGTATTTTATTTTTTAATGTTTTATTGTTTTTTTAAGATTTATGTATTGATTGATTGATTGCTATGTTGGGTCTTCGTTTCTGTCCTAGGGCCCTCTCCAGTTGCGGTAAGTGGGGGCCACTCTTCATCGCGGTGTGTAGGCCTCTCAGTATCGCAGCCTCTCTTGTCGCGGAGCACAGGGTCCAGAGGCTCAGGCTCAGTAGTTGTGGCTCACGGGCCCAGATGCCCCACCGCATGTGGGATCCTCCCAGACCAGGGCTGGAACCCGTGTACCCTGCATTGGCAGGCAGATTCTCAACCACTGCGCCACCAGGGAAGCCCCTGTTCTGTTTTATTTTAAAGGAAGTACCCTTTTCAGGACTCCTAGGCCCCTCGGGTGTGCATCATTTTCCCTCCAAGATCAGTGAGTACCTCCAGACCCCTGTGGGCCTGCTGGGCAAAATCGAGGCCCAAAGGTCGGTCCCTCGGAGGCCCTCTGTGTATGCCGAGTGAGGGGCAACACACTGCTCGTTCCTTATGGAGAGCTACATTTCCAGAGCACTGGAACAGCCTCAGGACCACATTTCTAGGCAGTGCGACGTGCCATGGAAGTGTTCGTCATGGCCCCCGTCTGAGCTGCCATGAGAAAACACTGTGCTTAGAATTCTTCGAGGACCTCGTACCTGAAGTCACTCTGCTCGAGGAGAAAGCCAGCATCCTACCATGCTGTGGCGCTAACGGGACACTCAGCGTGAACACTTGCCTCGAGGTAAGGCCCTGAATTGCCGTGCAGAAGCGGAGGCGTGCTGCAGTTTTCAGGAGGCCGTAGCCCCTGCTCAGCTGTAGTTTATTTATTTATTCATTTGTTTATCTATCTGTCTATCTATTTATTTATTTTTTTATGTAATTTATCATTTTTGTTTACTGTGTTGGTTCTTCGTTGCTGCATGTGAGCTTTCTCTAGTTGTAGCGAGCGGGGGCTACTCTTCGTTGCGGTGCTCGGGCTTCTCATTGTGGTGGCTCCTCTTGTTGTGGAGCAGAACCTTAGGCACGTGGACTTCAGTAGTTGTGGCATGCGGGCTCAGTCATTGTGGCTCCCGGACTCTAGAGCGCAGGCTCAGTCGTTGTGGAGCACGGGCTTAGTTGCTCCGCAGCATGTGAGATCTTGGTGGACCAAGGCTCGAACCCATGTCCCCTGCATCGGCAGGTGGATTCCCAACCACTGCACCACAAGCGAAGCCCCTGCTCTGCATTATTTTAACGTCAGTCCGCTTTGCAGGACATCTAGGAGCCTCGCGTGGGCAACCTCTTCCCTGCAAGAACACTGAGTAACCCCAGGCCCCCATGTGCCCGCTATGCCACATCCAGGCCCGTAGGCCTTCGGAGCCACTCTGTGTATGCCGAGTGTAGGGCAGCACACTGCACTCTTTCTTGGGACAGCTTGATTTCCCCAGCACTCCCACAGGTCGACGAACACTGTTCTAACAGGTCCAACATGCCGTGCAGGTCTGGCTCATTGCTGAAGTCTGAGCTACCCTTAGAAAAACCCTCGGCTTCGTATTCCACCTGGGACCCCCTGCCTGAAGTCACCCTGCCTCCAGGAGAAAGTCGGCTTGCGTTCCGACTGCAACGAAAGCCCAGTTCCTAGGGTAACACTGCAGGCTTCTGAAGAGCCACGGGCCCGGAGGCCTAGCTGGGGCGTTCCTTGGTTGAGGTAGTTCGATATTTGCAGAACACCCTGCTTCGAGGAGTTGATTCAGGGAAGGAACCACTGGGTAACCTGTGTCTGTTTGGACTTGTTAGAAAGCACAGGGATGTATGCTGCGTGTGCCCGTGGAAATGGGGGCCTGATGGAACTAGCCCTGCTTTCCCATTTTGAAAGCTCCATTCATGCTGCCTTGAAGCTACTTGAAATTGACTGCTGTTGACAGGCCACTAGCCACTGTAGGCATGGCTCTGGGAAGAAAATGAATTTTCTCTAGCTAAGCCGGGTGCTTCCATGGCCAGGGTGGAACTCATCCTGCCACGCTCTAGAGCTAAAGGGAAACTCAACGTGAGTACTGGCCTCGAGGTACGGCCCTGAGTAGCCGTGCAGAATGGGTGGCATGCAGCTGTTTCCATGAGGTCTTAGTCACTGTTTTGCTTTCTTTTAAAGGAAGTACCCTTTTCAGGACTCCTAGGCCCCTCGGGTGTGCATCCTTTTCCCTCCAAGATCAGTGAGTACCTCCAGACCCCTGTGGGCCTGCTGAGCAACATCGAGGCCCAAAGGTCGGTCCCTCGGAGGCCCTCTGTGTATGCCAAGTGATGGGCAACACACTGCTCCTTCCTTAAGGAGAGCTACATTTCCAGAGCACTGGAACAGCCTCAGGACCACATTTCTAGCCAGTGCGACGTGCCATGGAAGTGTTCGTCATGGCCCCCGTCTGAGCTGCCATGAGAAAACACTCCGCTTAGAATTCTTCGAGGACCTCGTACCTGCAATCACTCTGCTCGAGGAGAAAGCCAGCATCCTACCATGCTGTGTCGCTAACGGGACACTCAGCGAGAGCACGTGCCTCAAGGTAAGGCCCTGAATTGCCATGCAGAAGCGGAGGCGTGCAGCAGTTTCCATGAGGCCGTAGCCGCTGCTCTGCATTGTTTTAACGTCAGTACGCTTTGCAGGATATCTAGGAACCCCGCGTGGGCAACCTATTCCCTGCAAGAACACTGAGTACCCTCAGGCCCCCATGGGCCTGCTAAGCCACATCCAGGCCCGTAGCCCTTCGGAGCCACTCTGTGTATGCCGAGTGTAGGGCAACAGACTGCACTCTTTCTTGGGACAGCTTGATTTCCTCAACACTCCCACAGATCGACGAACACCTTTCTAGCAGGTCCAACATTCCGTGCAAGTCAGCCTCATTGCCCTAGTCTGAGCTGCACTGAGAATAACCCTCGGCTTCGCATTCCATCTGGGACCCCCTGCTTGAAGTCACCCTGCCTCCAGGAGAATGTCAGCCTGCGTTCCGAATGCAACTAAAGCCCAGTTCCTCATGTAACACTGCCGGGTTTTGAAGAGCCACGGGCCCGGAGGCTTAGCTGGGGCGATCCTTGGTTGAGACAGTTCGCTATTTGCAGAACACCCTGCTTGGAGGAGTTGATTCAGGGAAGGAACCACTGGGTAACCTGTGTCTGTTTGGACTTGTTAGAAAGCACAGGGATGTATGCTGCGTGTGCCCGTGGAAATGGGGGCCTGATGGAACTAGCCTTGCTTTCCCATTTTGAAAGCTCCATTCATGCTGCCTTGAAGCTACTTGAAATTGACTGCTGTTGACAGGCCACTAGCCACTGGAGGCATGGCTCTGGGAAGAAAAGGAGTTTTCTCTAGCTAAGCCGGGTGCTTCGATGGCCGGGGTGGAGCTCATCCTGCCACGCTCTAGAGCTAAAGGGAAACTCAACGTGAGTACTGGCCTCCAGGTAAGTCCCTGAGTAACCGCGCAGAAATGGAGGCATGCAGCCCTTTCCACGAAGTCTTAGTCGCTGTTCTGCTTTATTGTATTTTATTTTTTTAATGTTTTATTGTTTTTTTAAGATTTATGTATTGATTGATTGATTGCTATGTTGGGTCTTCGTTTCTGTCCTAGGGCCCTCTCCAGTTGCGGTAAGTGGGGACCACTCTTCATCGCGGTGCGTAGGCCTCTCACTATCGCGGCCTCTCTTGTTGCGGAGCACAGGGTCCAGAGGCTCAGGCTCAGTAGTTGTGGCTCACGGGCCCAGATGCCCCACGGCATGTGGGATCCTCCCAGACCAGGGCTGGAACCCGTGTACCCTGCATTGGCAGGCAGATTCTCAACCACTGCGACACCAGGGAAGCCCCTGTTCTGTTTTATTTTAAAGGAAGTACCCTTTTCAGGACTCCTAGGCCCCTCGGGTGTGCATCATTTTCCCTCCAAGATCAGTGAGTACCTCCAGACCCCTGTGGGCCTGCTGGGCAACATCGAGGCCCAAAGGTCGGTCCCTCGGAGGCCCTCTGTGTATGCCGAGTGAGGGGCAACACACTGCTCGTTCCTTAAGGAGAGCTACATTTCCAGAGCACTGGAACAGCCTCAGGACCACATTTCTAGGCAGTGCGACGTGCCATGGAAGTGTTCGTCACGGCCCCCGTCTCAGCTGCCATGAGAAAACACTGTGCTTAGAATTCTTCGAGGACCTCGTACCTGAAGTCACTCTGCTCGAGGAAAAAGCCAGCATCCTACCATGCTGTGGCGCTAACGGGACACTCAGCGTGAGCACTTGCCTCGAGGTAAGGCCCTGAATTGCCGTGCAGAAGCGGAGGCGTGCTGCAGTTTTCAGGAGGCCGTAGCCCCTGCTCAGCTGTAGTTTATTTATTTATTCATTTGTTTATCTATCTGTCTATCAATTTATTTAGTTTTTTATGTAATTTATCATTTTTGTTTTACTGTGTTGGGTCTTCGTTGCTGCATGTGAGCTTTCTCTAGTTGTAGCGAGCGGGGGCTACTCTTCGTTGCAGTGCTCGGGCTTCTCATTGCGGTGGCTCCTCTTGTTGTGGAGCAGAAGCTCTAGGCACGTGGACTTCAGTAGTTGTGTCATGCGGGCTCAGTCATTGTGGCTCCCGGACTCTAGAGCGCAGGCTCAGTCGTTGTGGAGCACGGGCTTAGTTGCTCCGCAGCATGTGAGATCTTGGTGGACGAAGGCTCGAACCCATGTCCCCTGCATCGGCAGGTGGTTTCCCAACCACTGCACCACAAGCGAAGCCCCTGCTGTGCATTATTTAAACGTCAGTCCGCTTTGCAGGACATCTAGGAGCCTCGCGTGGGCAACCTCTTCCCTGCAAGAACACTGAGTAACCCCAGGCCCCCATGGGCCCGCTATGCCACATCCAGGCCCGTAGGCCTCGGAGCCACTCTGTGTATGCCGAGTGTAGGGCAGCACACTCCACTCTTTCTTGGGACAGCTTGATTTCACCAGCACTCCCACAGGTCGACGAACACTGTTCTAACAGGTCCAACATGCCGTGCAGGTGTGGCTCATTGCTGAAGTCTGAGCTACACTTAGAAAAACCCTCGGCTTCGTATTCCACCTGGGACCCCCTGCCTGAAGTCACCCTGCCTCCAGGAGAAAGTCGGCTTGCATTCCGACTGCAACGAAAGCCCAGTTCCTAGGGTAACACTGCAGGCTTCTGAAGAGCCACGGGCACGGAGGCCTAGCTGGGGCGTTCCTTGGTTGAGGTAGTTCGATATTTGCAGAACACCCTGCTTCGAGGAGTTGATTCAGGGAAGGAACCACTGGGTAACCTGTGTCTGTTTGGACTTGTTAGAAAGCACAGGGATGTATGCTGCGTGTGCCCGTGGAAATGGGGGCCTGATGGAGCTAGCCCTGCTTTCCCATTTTGAAAGCTCCATTCATGCTGCCTTGAAGCTACTTGAAATTGACTGCTGTTGACAGGCCACTAGCCACTGTAGGCATGGCTCTGGGAAGAAAAGGAGTTTTCTCAAGCTAAGCCGGGTGCTTCGATGGCCGGGGTGGATCTCATCCTGCCACGCTCTAGAGCTAAAGGGAAACTCAACGTGAGTACTGGCCTCCAGGTAAGTCCCTGAGTAACCGCGCAGAAATGGAGGCATGCAGCCCTTTCCACGAAGTCTTAGTCGCTGTTCTGCTTTATTGTATTTTATTTTTTTAATGTTTTATTGTTTTTTTAAGATTTATGTATTGATTGATTGATTGCTATGTTGGGTCTTCGTTTCTGTTCTAGGGCCCTCTCCAGTTGCGGTAAGTGGGGGCCACTCTTCATCGCGGTGCGTAGGCCTCTCACTATCGTGGCCTCTCTTGTTGCGGAGCACAGGGTCCAGAGGCTCAGGCTCAGTAGTTGTGGCTCACGGGCCCAGATGCCCCACGGCATGTGGGATCCTCCCAGACCAGGGCTGGAACCCGTGTACCCTGCATTGGCAGGCAGATTCTCAACCACTGCGCCACCAGGGAAGCCCCTGTTCTGTTTTATTTTAAAGGAAGTACCCTTTTCAGGACTCCTAGGCCCCTCGGGTGTGCATCATTTTCCCTCCAAGATCAGTGAGTACCTCCAGACCCCTGTGGGCCTGCTGGGCAAAATCGAGGCCCAAAGGTCGGTCCCTCGGAGGCCCTCTGTGTATGCCGAGTGAGGGGCAACACACTGCTCGTTCCTTATGGAGAGCTACATTTCCAGAGCACTGGAACAGCCTCAGGACCACATTTCTAGGCAGTGCGACGTGCCATGGAAGTGTTCGTCATGGCCCCCGTCTGAGCTGCCATGAGAAAACACTGTGCTTAGAATTCTTCGAGGACCTCGTACCTGAAGTCACTCTGCTCGAGGAGAAAGCCAGCATCCTACCATGCTGTGGCGCTAACGGGACACTCAGCGTGAACACTTGCCTCGAGGTAAGGCCCTGAATTGCCGTGCAGAAGCGGAGGCGTGCTGCAGTTTTCAGGAGGCCGTAGCCCCTGCTCAGCTGTAGTTTATTTATTTATTCATTTGTTTATCTATCTGTCTATCTATTTATTTATTTTTTTATGTAATTTATCATTTTTGTTTACTGTGTTGGTTCTTCGTTGCTGCATGTGAGCTTTCTCTAGTTGTAGCGAGCGGGGGCTACTCTTCGTTGCGGTGCTCGGGCTTCTCATTGTGGTGGCTCCTCTTGTTGTGGAGCAGAAGCTCTAGGCACGTGGACTTCAGTAGTTGTGGCATGCGGGCTCAGTCATTGTGGCTCCCGGACTCTAGAGCGCAGGCTCAGTCGTTGTGGAGCACGGGCTTAGTTGCTCCGCAGCATGTGAGATCTTGGTGGACCAAGGCTCGAACCCATGTCCCCTGCATCGGCAGGTGGATTCCCAACCACTGCACCACAAGCGAAGCCCCTGCTCTGCATTATTTTAACGTCAGTCCGCTTTGCAGGACATCTAGGAGCCTCGCGTGGGCAACCTCTTCCCTGCAAGAACACTGAGTAACCCCAGGCCCCCATGGGCCCGCTATGCCACATCCAGGCCCGTAGGCCTTCGGAGCCACTCTGTGTATGCCGAGTGTAGGGCAGCACACTGCACTCTTTCTTGGGACAGCTTGATTTCCCCAGCACTCCCACAGGTCGACGAACACTGTTCTAACAGGTCCAACATGCCGTGCAGGTCTGGCTCATTGCTGAAGTCTGAGCTACCCTTAGAAAAACCCTCGGCTTCGTATTCCACCTGGGACCCCCTGCCTGAAGTCACCCTGCCTCCAGGAGAAAGTCGGCTTGCGTTCCGACTGCAACGAAAGCCCAGTTCCTAGGGTAACACTGCAGGCTTCTGAAGAGCCACGGGCCCGGAGGCCTAGCTGGGGCGTTCCTTGGTTGAGGTAGTTCGATATTTGCAGAACACCCTGCTTCGAGGAGTTGATTCAGGGAAGGAACCACTGGGTAACCTGTGTCTGTTTGGACTTGTTAGAAAGCACAGGGATGTATGCTGCGTGTGCCCGTGGAAATGGGGGCCTGATGGAACTAGCCCTGCTTTCCCATTTTGAAAGCTCCATTCATGCTGCCTTGAAGCTACTTGAAATTGACTGCTGTTGACAGGCCACTAGCCACTGTAGTCATGGCTCTGGGAAGAAAATGAATTTTCTCTAGCTAAGCCGGGTGCTTCCATGGCCAGGGTGGAACTCATCCTGCCACGCTCTAGCGCTAAAGGGAAACTCAACGTGAGTACTGGCCTCGAGGTACGGCCCTGAGTAGCCGTGCAGAATGGGTGGCATGCAGCTGTTTCCATGAGGTCTTAGTCACTGTTTTGCTTTCTTTTAAAGGAAGTACCCTTTTCAGGACTCCTAGGCCCCTCGGGTGTGCATCCTTTTCCCTCCAAGATCAGTGAGTACCTCCAGACCCCTGTGGGCCTGCTGAGCAACATCGAGGCCCAAAGGTCGGTCCCTCGGAGGCCCTCTGTGTATGCCAAGTGATGGGCAACACACTGCTCCTTCCTTAAGGAGAGCTACATTTCCAGAGCACTGGAACAGCCTCAGGACCACATTTCTAGCCAGTGCGACGTGCCATGGAAGTGTTCGTCATGGCCCCCGTCTGAGCTGCCATGAGAAAACACTCCGCTTAGAATTCTTCGAGGACCTCGTACCTGCAATCACTCTGCTCGAGGAGAAAGCCAGCATCCTACCATGCTGTGTCGCTAACGGGACACTCAGCGAGAGCACGTGCCTCAAGGTAAGGCCCTGAATTGCCATGCAGAAGCGGAGGCGTGCAGCAGTTTCCATGAGACCGTAGCCGCTGCTCTGCATTGTTTTAACGTCAGTACGCTTTGCAGGATATCTAGGAACCCCGCGTGGGCAACCTATTCCCTGCAAGAACACTGAGTACCCTCAGGCCCCCATGGGCCTGCTAAGCCACATCCAGGCCCGTAGCCCTTCGGAGCCACTCTGTGTATGCCGAGTGTAGGGCAACAGACTGCACTCTTTCTTGGGACAGCTTGATTTCCTCAACACTCCCACAGATCGACGAACACCTTTCTAGCAGGTCCAACATTCCGTGCAAGTCAGCCTCATTGCCCTAGTCTGAGCTGCACTGAGAATAACCCTCGGCTTCGCATTCCATCTGGGACCCCCTGCTTGAAGTCACCCTGCCTCCAGGAGAATGTCAGCCTGCGTTCCGAATGCAACTAAAGCCCAGTTCCTCATGTAACACTGCCGGGTTTTGAAGAGCCACGGGCCCGGAGGCTTAGCTGGGGCGATCCTTGGTTGAGACAGTTCGCTATTTGCAGAACACCCTGCTTGGAGGAGTTGATTCAGGGAAGGAACCACTGGGTAACCTGTGTCTGTTTGGACTTGTTAGAAAGCACAGGGATGTATGCTGCGTGTGCCCGTGGAAATGGGGGCCTGATGGAACTAGCCTTGCTTTCCCATTTTGAAAGCTCCATTCATGCTGCCTTGAAGCTACTTGAAATTGACTGCTGTTGACAGGCCACTAGCCACTGGAGGCATGGCTCTGGGAAGAAAAGGAGTTTTCTCTAGCTAAGCCGGGTGCTTCGATGGCCGGGGTGGAGCTCATCCTGCCACGCTCTAGAGCTAAAGGGAAACTCAACGTGAGTACTGGCCTCCAGGTAAGTCCCTGAGTAACCGCGCAGAAATGGAGGCATGCAGCCCTTTCCACGAAGTCTTAGTCGCTGTTCTGCTTTATTGTATTTTATTTTTTTAATGTTTTATTGTTTTTTTAAGATTTATGTATTGATTGATTGATTGCTATGTTGGGTCTTCGTTTCTGTCCTAGGGCCCTCTCCAGTTGCGGTAAGTGGGGACCACTCTTCATCGCGGTGCGTAGGCCTCTCACTATCGCGGCCTCTCTTGTTGCGGAGCACAGGGTCCAGAGGCTCAGGCTCAGTAGTTGTGGCTCACGGGCCCAGATGCCCCACGGCATGTGGGATCCTCCCAGACCAGGGCTGGAACCCGTGTACCCTGCATTGGCAGGCAGATTCTCAACCACTGCGACACCAGGGAAGCCCCTGTTCTGTTTTATTTTAAAGGAAGTACCCTTTTCAGGACTCCTAGGCCCCTCGGGTGTGCATCATTTTCCCTCCAAGATCAGTGAGTACCTCCAGACCCCTGTGGGCCTGCTGGGCAACATCGAGGCCCAAAGGTCGGTCCCTCGGAGGCCCTCTGTGTATGCCGAGTGAGGGGCAACACACTGCTCCTTCCTTAAGGAGAGCTACATTTCCAGAGCACTGGAACAGCCTCAGGACCACATTTCTAGGCAGTGCGACGTGCCATGGAAGTGTTCGTCACGGCCCCCGTCTCAGCTGCCATGAGAAAACACTGTGCTTAGAATTCTTCGAGGACCTCGTACCTGAAGTCACTCTGCTCGAGGAGAAAGCCAGCATCCTACCATGCTGTGGCGCTAACGGGACACTCAGCGTGAGCACTTGCCTCGAGGTAAGGCCCTGAATTGCCGTGCAGAAGCGGAGGCGTGCTGCAGTTTTCAGGAGGCCGTAGCCCCTGCTCAGCTGTAGTTTATTTATTTATTCATTTGTTTATCTATCTGTCTATCAATTTATTTAGTTTTTTATGTAATTTATCATTTTTGTTTTACTGTGTTGGGTCTTCGTTGCTGCATGTGAGCTTTCTCTAGTTGTAGCGAGCGGGGGCTACTCTTCGTTGCAGTGCTCGGGCTTCTCATTGCGGTGGCTCCTCTTGTTGTGGAGCAGAAGCTCTAGGCACGTGGACTTCAGTAGTTGTGTCATGCGGGCTCAGTCATTGTGGCTCCCGGACTCTAGAGCGCAGGCTCAGTCGTTGTGGAGCACGGGCTTAGTTGCTCCGCAGCATGTGAGATCTTGGTGGACGAAGGCTCGAACCCATGTCCCCTGCATCGGCAGGTGGTTTCCCAACCACTGCACCACAAGCGAAGCCCCTGCTGTGCATTATTTAAACGTCAGTCCGCTTTGCAGGACATCTAGGAGCCTCGCGTGGGCAACCTCTTCCCTGCAAGAACACTGAGTAACCCCAGGCCCCCATGGGCCCGCTATGCCACATCCAGGCCCGTAGGCCTCGGAGCCACTCTGTGTATGCCGAGTGTAGGGCAGCACACTCCACTCTTTCTTGGGACAGCTTGATTTCACCAGCACTCCCACAGGTCGACGAACACTGTTCTAACAGGTCCAACATGCCGTGCAGGTGTGGCTCATTGCTGAAGTCTGAGCTACACTTAGAAAAACCCTCGGCTTCGTATTCCACCTGGGACCCCCTGCCTGAAGTCACCCTGCCTCCAGGAGAAAGTCGGCTTGCATTCCGACTGCAACGAAAGCCCAGTTCCTAGGGTAACACTGCAGGCTTCTGAAGAGCCACGGGCACGGAGGCCTAGCTGGGGCGTTCCTTGGTTGAGGTAGTTCGATATTTGCAGAACACCCTGCTTCGAGGAGTTGATTCAGGGAAGGAACCACTGGGTAACCTGTGTCTGTTTGGACTTGTTAGAAAGCACAGGGATGTATGCTGCGTGTGCCCGTGGAAATGGGGGCCTGATGGAGCTAGCCCTGCTTTCCCATTTTGAAAGCTCCATTCATGCTGCCTTGAAGCTACTTGAAATTGACTGCTGTTGACAGGCCACTAGCCACTGTAGGCATGGCTCTGGGAAGAAAATGAATTTTCTCTAGCTAAGCCGGGTGCTTCCATGGCCAGGGTGGAACTCATCCTGCCACGCTCTAGAGCTAAAGGGAAACTCAACGTGAGTACTGGCCTCGAGGTACGGCCCTGAGTAGCCGTGCAGAATGGGTGGCATGCAGCTGTTTCCATGAGGTCTTAGTCACTGTTTTGCTTTCTTTTAAAGGAAGTACCCTTTTCAGGACTCCTAGGCCCCTCGGGTGTGCATCCTTTTCCCTCCAAGATCAGTGAGTACCTCCAGACCCCTGTGGGCCTGCTGAGCAACATCGAGGCCCAAAGGTCGGTCCCTCGGAGGCCCTCTGTGTATGCCAAGTGATGGGCAACACACTGCTCCTTCCTTAAGGAGAGCTACATTTCCAGAGCACTGGAACAGCCTCAGGACCACATTTCTAGCCAGTGCGACGTGCCATGGAAGTGTTCGTCATGGCCCCCGTCTGAGCTGCCATGAGAAAACACTCCGCTTAGAATTCTTCGAGGACCTCGTACCTGAAATCACTCTGCTCGAGGAGAAAGCCAGCATCCTACCATGCTGTGTCGCTAACGGGACACTCAGCGAGAGCACGTGCCTCAAGGTAAGGCACTGAATTGCCATGCAGAAGCGGAGGCGTGCAGCAGTTTCCATGAGGCCGTAGCCGCTGCTCTGCATTGTTTTAACGTCAGTACGCTTTGCAGGATATCTAGGAACCCCGCGTGGGCAACCTATTCCCTGCAAGAACACTGAGTACCCTCAGGCCCCCATGGGCCTGCTAAGCCACATCCAGGCCCGTAGCCCTTCGGAGCCACTCTGTGTATGCCGAGTGTAGGGCAACAGACTGCACTCTTTCTTGGGACAGCTTGATTTCCTCAACACTCCCACAGATCGACGAACACCTTTCTAGCAGGTCCAACATTCCGTGCAAGTCTGCCTCATTGCCCTAGTCTGAGCTGCACTGAGAATAACCCTCGGCTTCGCATTCCATCTGGGACCCCCTGCTTGAAGTCACCCTGCCTGCAGGAGAATGTCAGCCTGCATTCCGAATGCAACTAAAGCCCAGTTCCTCATGTAACACTGCCGGGTTTTGAAGAGCCACGGGCCCGGAGGCTTAGCTGGGGCGATCCTTGGTTGAGACAGTTCGCTATTTGCAGAACACCCTGCTTGGAGGAGTTGATTCAGGGAAGGAACCACTGGGTAACCTGTGTCTGTTTGGACTTGTTAGAAAGCACAGGGATGTATGCTGCGTGTGCCCGTGGAAATGGGGGCCTGATGGAACTAGCCTTGCTTTCCCATTTTGAAAGCTCCATTCATGCTGCCTTGAAGCTACTTGAAATTGACTGCTGTTGACAGGCCACTAGCCACTGTAGGCATGGCTCTGGGAAGAAAAGGAGTTTTCTCTAGCTAAGCCGAGTGCTTCGATGGCCGGGGTGGAGCTCATCCTGCCACGCTCTAGAGCTAAAGGGAAACTCAACGTGAGTACTGGCCTCCAGGTAAGTCCCTGAGTAACCGCGCAGAAATGGAGGCATGCAGCCCTTTCCACGAAGTCTTAGTCGCTTTTCTGCTTTATTGTATTTTATTTTTTAATGTTTTATTGTTTTTTTAAGATTTATGTATTGATTGATTGATTGCTATGTTGGGTCTTCGTTTCTGTCCTAGGGCCCTCTCCAGTTGCGGTAAGTGGGGGCCACTCTTCATCGCGGTGTGTAGGCCTCTCAGTATCGCAGCCTCTCTTGTCGCGGAGCACAGGGTCCAGAGGCTCAGGCTCAGTAGTTGTGGCTCACGGGCCCAGATGCCCCACGGCATGTGGGATCCTCCCAGACCAGGGCTGGAACCCGTGTACCCTGCATTGGCAGGCAGATTCTCAACCACTGCGCCACCAGGGAAGCCCCTGTTCTGTTTTATTTTAAAGGAAGTACCCTTTTCAGGACTCCTAGGCCCCTCGGGTGTGCATCATTTTCCCTCCAAGATCAGTGAGTACCTCCAGACCCCTGTGGGCCTGCTGGGCAAAATCGAGGCCCAAAGGTCGGTCCCTCGGAGGCCCTCTGTGTATGCCGAGTGAGGGGCAACACACTGCTCGTTCCTTATGGAGAGCTACATTTCCAGAGCACTGGAACAGCCTCAGGACCACATTTCTAGGCAGTGCGACGTGCCATGGAAGTGTTCGTCATGGCCCCCGTCTGAGCTGCCATGAGAAAACAGTGTGCTTAGAATTCTTCGAGGACCTCGTACCTGAAGTCACTCTGCTCGAGGAGAAAGCCAGCATCCTACCATGCTGTGGCGCTAACGGGACACTCAGCGTGAACACTTGCCTCGAGGTAAGGCCCTGAATTGCCGTGCAGAAGCGGAGGCGTGCTGCAGTTTTCAGGAGGCCGTAGCCCCTGCTCAGCTGTAGTTTATTTATTTATTCATTTGTTTATCTATCTGTCTATCTATTTATTTATTTTTTTATGTAATTTATCATTTTTGTTTACTGTGTTGGTTCTTCGTTGCTGCATGTGAGCTTTCTCTAGTTGTAGCGAGCGGGGGCTACTCTTCGTTGCGGTGCTCGGGCTTCTCATTGTGGTGGCTCCTCTTGTTGTGGAGCAGAAGCTCTAGGCACGTGGACTTCAGTAGTTGTGGCATGCGGGCTCAGTCATTGTGGCTCCCGGACTCTAGAGCGCAGGCTCAGTCGTTGTGGAGCACGGGCTTAGTTGCTCCGCAGCATGTGAGATCTTGGTGGACCAAGGCTCGAACCCATGTCCCCTGCATCGGCAGGTGGATTCCCAACCACTGCACCACAAGCGAAGCCCCTGCTCTGCATTATTTTAACGTCAGTCCGCTTTGCAGGACATCTAGGAGCCTCGCGTGGGCAACCTCTTCCCTGCAAGAACACTGAGTAACCCCAGGCCCCCATGGGCCCGCTATGCCACATCCAGGCCCGTAGGCCTTCGGAGCCACTCTGTGTATGCCGAGTGTAGGGCAGCACACTGCACTCTTTCTTGGGACAGCTTGATTTCCCCAGCACTCCCACAGGTCGACGAACACTGTTCTAACAGGTCCAACATGCCGTGCAGGTCTGGCTCATTGCTGAAGTCTGAGCTACCCTTAGAAAAACCCTCGGCTTCGTATTCCACCTGGGACCCCCTGCCTGAAGTCACCCTGCCTCCAGGAGAAAGTCGGCTTGCGTTCCGACTGCAACGAAAGCCCAGTTCCTAGGGTAACACTGCAGGCTTCTGAAGAGCCACGGGCCCGGAGGCCTAGCTGGGGCGTTCCTTGGTTGAGGTAGTTCGATATTTGCAGAACACCCTGCTTCGAGGAGTTGATTCAGGGAAGGAACCACTGGGTAACCTGTGTCTGTTTGGACTTGTTAGAAAGCACAGGGATGTATGCTGCGTGTGCCCGTGGAAATGGGGGCCTGATGGAACTAGCCCTGCTTTCCCATTTTGAAAGCTCCATTCATGCTGCCTTGAAGCTACTTGAAATTGACTGCTGTTGACAGGCCACTAGCCACTGTAGGCATGGCTCTGGGAAGAAAATGAATTTTCTCTAGCTAAGCCGGGTGCTTCCATGGCCAGGGTGGAACTCATCCTGCCACGCTCTAGAGCTAAAGGGAAACTCAACGTGAGTACTGGCCTCGAGGTACGGCCCTGAGTAGCCGTGCAGAATGGGTGGCATGCAGCTGTTTCCATGAGGTCTTAGTCACTGTTTTGCTTTCTTTTAAAGGAAGTACCCTTTTCAGGACTCCTAGGCCCCTCGGGTGTGCATCCTTTTCCCTCCAAGATCAGTGAGTACCTCCAGACCCCTGTGGGCCTGCTGAGCAACATCGAGGCCCAAAGGTCGGTCCCTCGGAGGCCCTCTGTGTATGCCAAGTGATGGGCAACACACTGCTCCTTCCTTAAGGAGAGCTACATTTCCAGAGCACTGGAACAGCCTCAGGACCACATTTCTAGCCAGTGCGACGTGCCATGGAAGTGTTCGTCATGGCCCCCGTCTGAGCTGCCATGAGAAAACACTCCGCTTAGAATTCTTCGAGGACCTCGTACCTGCAATCACTCTGCTCGAGGAGAAAGCCAGCATCCTACCATGCTGTGTCGCTAACGGGACACTCAGCGAGAGCACGTGCCTCAAGGTAAGGCCCTGAATTGCCATGCAGAAGCGGAGGCGTGCAGCAGTTTCCATGAGGCCGTAGCCGCTGCTCTGCATTGTTTTAACGTCAGTACGCTTTGCAGGATATCTAGGAACCCCGCGTGGGCAACCTATTCCCTGCAAGAACACTGAGTACCCTCAGGCCCCCATGGGCCTGCTAAGCCACATCCAGGCCCGTAGCCCTTCGGAGCCACTCTGTGTATGCCGAGTGTAGGGCAACAGACTGCACTCTTTCTTGGGACAGCTTGATTTCCTCAACACTCCCACAGATCGACGAACACCTTTCTAGCAGGTCCAACATTCCGTGCAAGTCAGCCTCATTGCCCTAGTCTGAGCTGCACTGAGAATAACCCTCGGCTTCGCATTCCATCTGGGACCCCCTGCTTGAAGTCACCCTGCCTCCAGGAGAATGTCAGCCTGCGTTCCGAATGCAACTAAAGCCCAGTTCCTCATGTAACACTGCCGGGTTTTGAAGAGCCACGGGCCCGGAGGCTTAGCTGGGGCGATCCTTGGTTGAGACAGTTCGCTATTTGCAGAACACCCTGCTTGGAGGAGTTGATTCAGGGAAGGAACCACTGGGTAACCTGTGTCTGTTTGGACTTGTTAGAAAGCACAGGGATGTATGCTGCGTGTGCCCGTGGAAATGGGGGCCTGATGGAACTAGCCTTGCTTTCCCATTTTGAAAGCTCCATTCATGCTGCCTTGAAGCTACTTGAAATTGACTGCTGTTGACAGGCCACTAGCCACTGGAGGCATGGCTCTGGGAAGAAAAGGAGTTTTCTCTAGCTAAGCCGGGTGCTTCGATGGCCGGGGTGGAGCTCATCCTGCCACGCTCTAGAGCTAAAGGGAAACTCAACGTGAGTACTGGCCTCCAGGTAAGTCCCTGAGTAACCGCGCAGAAATGGAGGCATGCAGCCCTTTCCACGAAGTCTTAGTCGCTGTTCTGCTTTATTGTATTTTATTTTTTTAATGTTTTATTGTTTTTTTAAGATTTATGTATTGATTGATTGATTGCTATGTTGGGTCTTCGTTTCTGTCCTAGGGCCCTCTCCAGTTGCGGTAAGTGGGGACCACTCTTCATCGCGGTGCGTAGGCCTCTCACTATCGCGGCCTCTCTTGTTGCGGAGCACAGGGTCCAGAGGCTCAGGCTCAGTAGTTGTGGCTCACGGGCCCAGATGCCCCACGGCATGTGGGATCCTCCCAGACCAGGGCTGGAACCCGTGTACCCTGCATTGGCAGGCAGATTCTCAACCACTGCGACACCAGGGAAGCCCCTGTTCTGTTTTATTTTAAAGGAAGTACCCTTTTCAGGACTCCTAGGCCCCTCGGGTGTGCATCATTTTCCCTCCAAGATCAGTGAGTACCTCCAGACCCCTGTGGGCCTGCTGGGCAACATCGAGGCCCAAAGGTCGGTCCCTCGGAGGCCCTCTGTGTATGCCGAGTGAGGGGCAACACACTGCTCGTTCCTTAAGGAGAGCTACATTTCCAGAGCACTGGAACAGCCTCAGGACCACATTTCTAGGCAGTGCGACGTGCCATGGAAGTGTTCGTCACGGCCCCCGTCTCAGCTGCCATGAGAAAACACTGTGCTTAGAATTCTTCGAGGACCTCGTACCTGAAGTCACTCTGCTCGAGGAGAAAGCCAGCATCCTACCATGCTGTGGCGCTAACGGGACACTCAGCGTGAGCACTTGCCTCGAGGTAAGGCCCTGAATTGCCGTGCAGAAGCGGAGGCGTGCTGCAGTTTTCAGGAGGCCGTAGCCCCTGCTCAGCTGTAGTTTATTTATTTATTCATTTGTTTATCTATCTGTCTATCAATTTATTTAGTTTTTTATGTAATTTATCATTTTTGTTTTACTGTGTTGGGTCTTCGTTGCTGCATGTGAGCTTTCTCTAGTTGTAGCGAGCGGGGGCTACTCTTCGTTGCAGTGCTCGGGCTTCTCATTGCGGTGGCTCCTCTTGTTGTGGAGCAGAAGCTCTAGGCACGTGGACTTCAGTAGTTGTGTCATGCGGGCTCAGTCATTGTGGCTCCCGGACTCTAGAGCGCAGGCTCAGTCGTTGTGGAGCACGGGCTTAGTTGCTCCGCAGCATGTGAGATCTTGGTGGACGAAGGCTCGAACCCATGTCCCCTGCATCGGCAGGTGGTTTCCCAACCACTGCACCACAAGCGAAGCCCCTGCTGTGCATTATTTTAACGTCAGTCCGCTTTGCAGGACATCTAGGAGCCTCGCGTGGGCAACCTCTTCCCTGCAAGAACACTGAGTAACCCCAGGCCCCCATGGGCCCGCTATGCCACATCCAGGCCCATAGGCCTTCGGAGCCACTCTGTGTATGCCGAGTGTAGGGCAGCACACTGCACTCTTTCTTGGGACAGCTTGATTTCCCCAGCACTCCCACAGGTCGACGAACACTGTTCTAACAGGTCCAACATGCCGTGCAGGTCTGGCTCATTGCTGAAGTCTGAGCTACACTTAGAAAAACCCTCGGCTTCGTATTCCACCTGGGACCCCCTGCCTGAAGTCACCCTGCCTCCAGGAGAAAGTCGGCTTGTGTTCCGACTGTAACGAAAGCCCAGTTCCTAGGGTAACACTGCAGGCTTCTGAAGAGCCACGGGCCCGGAGGCCTAGCTGGGGCGTTCCTTGGTTGAGGTAGTTTGATATTTGCAGAACACCCTGCCTCGAGGAGTTGATTCAGGGAAGGAACCACTGGGTAACCTGTGTGTGTTTGGACTTGTTAGAAAGCACAGGGATGTATGCTGCGTGTGCCCGTGGAAATGGGGGCCTGATGGAACTAGCCCTGCTTTCCCATTTTGAAAGCTCCATTCATGCTTCCTTGAAGCTACTTGAAATTGACTGCTGTTGACAGGCCACTAGCCACTGTAGGCATGGCTCTGGGAAGAAAATGAATTTTCTCTAGCTAAGCCGGGTGCTTCCATGGCCAGGGTGGAACTCATCCTGCCACGCTCTAGAGCTACAGGGAAACTCAACGTGTGTACTGGCCTCGAGGTATGGCCCTGAGTAGCCGTGCAGAATGGGTGGCATGCAGCTGTTTCCATGAGGTCTTAGTCACTGTTTTGCTTTCTTTTAAAGGAAGTACCCTTTTCAGGACTCCTAGGCCCCTCGGGTGTGCATCCTTTTCCCTCCAAGATCAGTGAGTACCTCCAGACCCCTGTGGGCCTGCTGAGCAACATCGAGGCCCAAAGGTCGGTCCCTCGGCGGCCCTCTGTGTATGCCAAGTGATGGGCAACACACTGCTCCTTCCATAAGGAGAGCTACATTTCCAGAGCACTGGAACAGCCTCAGGACCACATTTCTAGGCAGTGCGACGTGCCATGGAAGTGTTCGTCATGGCCCCCGTCTGAGCTGCCATGAGAAAACACTCCGCTTAGAATTCTTCGAGGACCTCGTACCTGAAATCACTCTGCTCGAGGAGAAACCCAGCATCCTACCATGCTGTGTCGCTAACGGGACACTCAGTGAGAGAACGTGCCTCAAGGTAAGGCCCTGAATTGCCATGCAGAAGCGGAGGCGTGCAGCAGTTTCCCTGAGGCCGTAGCCGCTGCCCTGCATTGTTTTAACGTCAGTACGCTTTGCAGGATATCTAGGAACCCCGCGTGGGCAACCTATTCCCTGCAAGAACACTGAGTACCCTCAGGCCCCCATGGGCCTGCTAAGCCACATCCAGGCCCGTAGCCCTTCGGAGCCACTCTGTGTATGCCGAGTGTAGGGCAACAGACTGCACTCTTTCTTGGGACAGCTTGATTTCCTCAACACTCCCACAGATCGACGAACACCTTTCTAGCAGGTCCAACATTCCGTGCAAGTCAGCCTCATTGCCCTAGTCTGAGCTGCACTGAGAATAACCCTCGGCTTCGCATTCCATCTGGGACCCCCTACTTGAAGTCACCCTGCCTCCAGGAGAATGTCAGCCTGCGTTCCGACTGCAACTAAAGCCCAGTTCCTCATGTAACACTGCCGGGTTTTGAAGAGCCACGGGCCCAGAGGCTTAGCTGGGGCTTTCCTTGGTTGAGACAGTTCGCTATTTGCAGAACACCCTGCTTCGAGGAGTTGATTCAGGGAAGGAACCACTGGGTAACCTGTGTCTGTTTGGACTTGTTAGAAAGCACAGGGATGTATGCTGCGTGTGCCCGTGGAAATGGGGGCCTGATGGAACTAGCCTTGCTTTCCCATTTTGAAAGCTCCATTCATGCTGCCTTGAAGCTACTTGAAATTGACTGCTGTTGACAGGCCACTAGCCACTGTAGGCATGGCTCTGGGAAGAAAAGGAGTTTTCTCAAGCTAAGCCGGGTGCTTCGATGGCCGGGGTGGATCTCATCCTGCCACGCTCTAGAGCTAAAGGGAAACTCAACGTGAGTACTGGCCTCCAGGTAAGTCCCTGAGTAACCGCGCAGAAATGGAGGCATGCAGCCCTTTCCACGAAGTCTTAGTCGCTGTTCTGCTTTATTGTATTTTATTTTTTTAATGTTTTATTGTTTTTTTAAGATTTATGTATTGATTGATTGATTGCTATGTTGGGTCTTCGTTTCTGTTCTAGGGCCCTCTCCAGTTGCGGTAAGTGGGGGCCACTCTTCATCGCGGTGCGTAGGCCTCTCACTATCGTGGCCTCTCTTGTTGCGGAGCACAGGGTCCAGAGGCTCAGGCTCAGTAGTTGTGGCTCACGGGCCCAGATGCCCCACGGCATGTGGGATCCTCCCAGACCAGGGCTGGAACCCGTGTACCCTGCATTGGCAGGCAGATTCTCAACCACTGCGCCACCAGGGAAGCCCCTGTTCTGTTTTATTTTAAAGGAAGTACCCTTTTCAGGACTCCTAGGCCCCTCGGGTGTGCATCATTTTCCCTCCAAGATCAGTGAGTACCTCCAGACCCCTGTGGGCCTGCTGGGCAAAATCGAGGCCCAAAGGTCGGTCCCTCGGAGGCCCTCTGTGTATGCCAAGTGAGGGGCAACACACTGCTCGTTCCTTATGGAGAGCTACATTTCCAGAGCACTGGAACAGCCTCAGGACCACATTTCTAGGCAGTGCGACGTGCCATGGAAGTGTTCGTCATGGCCCCCGTCTGAGCTGCCATGAGAAAACACTGTGCTTAGAATTCTTCGAGGACCTCGTACCTGAAGTCACTCTGCTCGAGGAGAAAGCCAGCATCCTACCATGCTGTGGCGCTAACGGGACACTCAGCGTGAGCACTTGCCTCGAGGTAAGGCCCTGAATTGCCGTGCAGAAGCGGAGGCGTGCTGCAGTTTTCAGGAGGACGTAGCCCCTGCTCAGCTGTAGTTTATTTATTTATTCATTTGTTTATCTATCTGTCTATCTATTTATTTATTTTTTTATGTAATTTATCATTTTTGTTTACTGTGTTGGTTCTTCGTTGCTGCATGTGAGCTTTCTCTAGTTGTAGCGAGCGGGGGCTACTCTTCGTTGCGGTGCTCGGGCTTCTCATTGTGGTGGCTCCTCTTGTTGTGGAGCAGAAGCTCTAGGCACGTGGACTTCAGTAGTTGTGGCATGCGGGCTCAGTCATTGTGGCTCCCGGACTCTAGAGCGCAGGCTCAGTCGTTGTGGAGCACGGGCTTAGTTGCTCCGCAGCATGTGAGACCTTGGTGGACCAAGGCTCGAACCCATGTCCCCTGCATCGGCAGGTGGATTCCCAACCACTGCACCACAAGCGAAGCCCCTGTTCTGCATTATTTTAACGTCAGTCCGCTTTGCAGGACATCTAGGAGCCTCGCGTGGGCAACCTCTTCCCTGCAAGAACACTGAGTAACCCCAGGCCCCCATGGGCCCGCTATGCCACATCCAGGCCCATAGGCCTTCGGAGCCACTCTGTGTATGCCGAGTGTAGGGCAGCACACTGCACTCTTTCTTGGGACAGCTTGATTTCCCCAGCACTCCCACAGGTCGACGAACACTGTTCTAACAGGTCCAACATGCCGTGCAGGTCTGGCTCATTGCTGAAGTCTGAGCTACCCTTAGAAAAACCCTCGGCTTCGTATTCCACCTGGGACCCCCTGCCTGAAGTCACCCTGCCTCCAGGAGAAAGTCGGCTTGCGTTCCGACTGCAACGAAAGCCCAGTTCCTAGGGTAACACTGCAGGCTTCTGAAGAGCCACGGGCCCGGAGGCCTAGCTGGGGCGTTCCTTGGTTGAGGTAGTTCGATATTTGCAGAACACCCTGCTTCGAGGAGTTGATTCAGGGAAGGAACCACTGGGTAACCTGTGTCTGTTTGGACTTGTTAGAAAGCACAGGGATGTATGCTGCGTGTGCCCGTGGAAATGGGGGCCTGATGGAACTAGCCCTGCTTTCCCATTTTGAAAGCTCCATTCATGCTGCCTTGAAGCTACTTGAAATTGACTGCTGTTGACAGGCCACTAGCCACTGTAGGCATGGCTCTGGGAAGAAAATGAATTTTCTCTAGCTAAGCCGGGTGCTTCCATGGCCAGGGTGGAACTCATCCTGCCACGCTCTAGAGCTAAAGGGAAACTCAACGTGAGTACTGGCCTCGAGGTACGGCCCTGAGTAGCCGTGCAGAATGGGTGGCATGCAGCTGTTTCCATGAGGTCTTAGTCACTGTTTTGCTTTCTTTTAAAGGAAGTACCCTTTTCAGGACTCCTAGGCCCCTCGGGTGTGCATCCTTTTCCCTCCAAGATCAGTGAGTACCTCCAGACCCCTGTGGGCCTGCTGAGCAACATCGAGGCCCAAAGGTCGGTCCCTCGGAGGCCCTCTGTGTATGCCAAGTGATGGGCAACACACTGCTCCTTCCTTAAGGAGAGCTACATTTCCAGAGCACTGGAACAGCCTCAGGACCACATTTCTAGCCAGTGCGACGTGCCATGGAAGTGTTCGTCATGGCCCCCGTCTGAGCTGCCATGAGAAAACACTCCGCTTAGAATTCTTCGAGGACCTCGTACCTGCAATCACTCTGCTCGAGGAGAAAGCCAGCATCCTACCATGCTGTGTCGCTAACGGGACACTCAGCGAGAGCACGTGCCTCAAGGTAAGGCCCTGAATTGCCATGCAGAAGCGGAGGCGTGCAGCAGTTTCCATGAGGCCGTAGCCGCTGCTCTGCATTGTTTTAACGTCAGTACGCTTTGCAGGATATCTAGGAACCCCGCGTGGGCAACCTATTCCCTGCAAGAACACTGAGTACCCTCAGGCCCCCATGGGCCTGCTAAGCCACATCCAGGCCCGTAGCCCTTCGGAGCCACTCTGTGTATGCCGAGTGTAGGGCAACAGACTGCACTCTTTCTTGGGACAGCTTGATTTCCTCAACACTCCCACAGATCGACGAACACCTTTCTAGCAGGTCCAACATTCCGTGCAAGTCAGCCTCATTGCCCTAGTCTGAGCTGCACTGAGAATAACCCTCGGCTTCGCATTCCATCTGGGACCCCCTACTTGAAGTCACCCTGCCTCCAGGAGAATGTCAGCCTGCGTTCCGACTGCAACTAAAGCCCAGTTCCTCATGTAACACTGCCGGGTTTTGAAGAGCCACGGGCCCGGAGGCTTAGCTGGGGCTTTCCTTGGTTGAGACAGTTCGCTATTTGCAGAACACCCTGCTTCGAGGAGTTGATTCAGGGAAGGAACCACTGGGTAACCTGTGTCTGTTTGGACTTGTTAGAAAGCACAGGGATGTATGCTGCGTGTGCCCGTGGAAATGGGGGCCTGATGGAACTAGCCTTGCTTTCCCATTTTGAAAGCTCCATTCATGCTGCCTTGAAGCTACTTGAAATTGACTGCTGTTGACAGGCCACTAGCCACTGGAGGCATGGCTCTGGGAAGAAAAGGAGTTTTCTCTAGCTAAGCCGAGTGCTTCGATGGCCGGGGTGGAGCTCATCCTGCCACGCTCTAGAGCTAAAGGGAAACTCAACGTGAGTACTGGCCTCCAGGTAAGTCCCTGAGTAACCGCGCAGAAATGGAGGCATGCAGCCCTTTCCACGAAGTCTTAGTCGCTGTTCTGCTTTATTGTATTTTATTTTTTAATGTTTTATTGTTTTTTTAAGATTTATGTATTGATTGATTGATTGCTATGTTGGGTCTTCGTTTCTGTCCTAGGGCCCTCTCCAGTTGCGGTAAGTGGGGGCCACTCTTCATCGCGGTGTGTAGGCCTCTCACTATCGCGGCCTCTCTTGTCGCGGAGCACAGGGTCCAGAGGCTCAGGCTCAGTAGTTGTGGCTCACGGGCCCAGATGCCCCACGGCATGTGGGATCCTCCCAGACCAGGGCTGGAACCCGTGTACCCTGCATTGGCAGGCAGATTCTCAACCACTGCGCCACCAGGGAAGCCCCTGTTCTGTTTTATTTTAAAGGAAGTACCCTTTTCAGGACTCCTAGGCCCCTCGGGTGTGCATCATTTTCCCTCCAAGATCAGTGAGTACCTCCAGACACCTGTGGGCCTGCTGGGCAAAATCGAGGCCCAAAGGTCGGTCCCTCGGAGGCCCTCTGTGTATGCCGAGTGAGGGGCAACACACTGCTCGTTCCTTATGGAGAGCTACATTTCCAGAGCACTGGAACAGCCTCAGGACCACATTTCTAGGCAGTGCGACGTGCCATGGAAGTGTTCGTCATGGCCCCCGTCTGAGCTGCCATGAGAAAACACTGTGCTTAGAATTCTTCGAGGACCTCGTACCTGAAGTCACTCTGCTCGAGGAGAAAGCCAGCATCCTACCATGCTGTGGCGCTAACGGGACACTCAGCGTGAACACTTGCCTCGAGGTAAGGCCCTGAATTGCCGTGCAGAAGCGGAGGCGTGCTGCAGTTTTCAGGAGGCCGTAGCCCCTGCTCAGCTGTAGTTTATTTATTTATTCATTTGTTTATCTATCTGTCTATCTATTTATTTATTTTTTTATGTAATTTATCATTTTTGTTTACTGTGTTGGTTCTTCGTTGCTGCATGTGAGCTTTCTCTAGTTGTAGCGAGCGGGGGCTACTCTTCGTTGCGGTGCTCGGGCTTCTCATTGTGGTGGCTCCTCTTGTTGTGGAGCAGAAGCTCTAGGCACGTGGACTTCAGTAGTTGTGGCATGCGGGCTCAGTCATTGTGGCTCCCGGACTCTAGAGCGCAGGCTCAGTCGTTGTGGAGCACGGGCTTAGTTGCTCCGCAGCATGTGAGATCTTGGTGGACCAAGGCTCGAACCCATGTCCCCTGCATCGGCAGGTGGATTCCCAACCACTGCACCACAAGCGAAGCCCCTGCTCTGCATTATTTTAACGTCAGTCCGCTTTGCAGGACATCTAGGAGCCTCGCGTGGGCAACCTCTTCCCTGCAAGAACACTGAGTAACCCCAGGCCCCCATGGGCCCGCTATGCCACATCCAGGCCCGTAGGCCTTCGGAGCCACTCTGTGTATGCCGAGTGTAGGGCAGCACACTGCACTCTTTCTTGGGACAGCTTGATTTCCCCAGCACTCCCACAGGACGACGAACACTGTTCTAACAGGTCCAACATGCCGTGCAGGTCTGGCTCATTGCTGAAGTCTGAGCTACCCTTAGAAAAACCCTCGGCTTCGTATTCCACCTGGGACCCCCTGCCTGAAGTCACCCTGCCTCCAGGAGAAAGTCGGCTTGCGTTCCGACTGCAACGAAAGCCCAGTTCCTAGGGTAACACTGCAGGCTTCTGAAGAGCCACGGGCCCGGAGGCCTAGCTGGGGCGTTCCTTGGTTGAGGTAGTTCGATATTTGCAGAACACCCTGCTTCGAGGAGTTGATTCAGGGAAGGAACCACTGGGTAACCTGTGTCTGTTTGGACTTGTTAGAAAGCACAGGGATGTATGCTGCGTGTGCCCGTGGAAATGGGGGCCTGATGGAACTAGCCCTGCTTTCCCATTTTGAAAGCTCCATTCATGCTGCCTTGAAGCTACTTGAAATTGACTGCTGTTGACAGGCCACTAGCCACTGTAGGCATGGCTCTGGGAAGAAAATGAATTTTCTCTAGCTAAGCCGGGTGCTTCCATGGCCAGGGTGGAACTCATCCTGCCACGCTCTAGAGCTAAAGGGAAACTCAACGTGAGTACTGGCCTCGAGGTACGGCCCTGAGTAGCCGTGCAGAATGGGTGGCATGCAGCTGTTTCCATGAGGTCTTAGTCACTGTTTTGCTTTCTTTTAAAGGAAGTACCCTTTTCAGGACTCCTAGGCCCCTCGGGTGTGCATCCTTTTCCCTCCAAGATCAGTGAGTACCTCCAGACACCTGTGGGCCTGCTGAGCAACATCGAGGCCCAAAGGTCGGTCCCTCGGAGGCCCTCTGTGTATGCCAAGTGATGGGCAACACACTGCTCCTTCCTTAAGGAGAGCTACATTTCCAGAGCACTGGAACAGCCTCAGGACCACATTTCTACCCAGTGCGACGTGCCATGGAAGTGTTCGTCATGGCCCCCGTCTGAGCTGCCATGAGAAAACACTCCGCTTAGAATTCTTCGAGGACCTCGTACCTGCAATCACTCTGCTCGAGGAGAAAGCCAGCATCCTACCATGCTGTGTCGCTAACGGGACACTCAGCGAGAGCACGTGCCTCAAGGTAAGGCCCTGAATTGCCATGCAGAAGCGGAGGCGTGCAGCAGTTTCCATGAGGCCGTAGCCGCTGCTCTGCATTGTTTTAACGTCAGTACGCTTTGCAGGATATCTAGGAACCCCGCGTGGGCAACCTATTCCCTGCAAGAACACTGAGTACCCTCAGGCCCCCATGGGCCTGCTAAGCCACATCCAGGCCCGTAGCCCTTCGGAGCCACTCTGTGTATGCCGAGTGTAGGGCAACAGACTGCACTCTTTCTTGGGACAGCTTGATTTCCTCAACACTCCCACAGATCGACGAACACCTTTCTAGCAGGTCCAACATTCCGTGCAAGTCAGCCTCATTGCCCTAGTCTGAGCTGCACTGAGAATAACCCTCGGCTTCGCATTCCATCTGGGACCCCCTGCTTGAAGTCACCCTGCCTCCAGGAGAATGTCAGCCTGCGTTCCGAATGCAACTAAAGCCCAGTTCCTCATGTAACACTGCCGGGTTTTGAAGAGCCACGGGCCCGGAGGCTTAGCTGGGGCGATCCTTGGTTGAGACAGTTCGCTATTTGCAGAACACCCTGCTTGGAGGAGTTGATTCAGGGAAGGAACCACTGGGTAACCTGTGTCTGTTTGGACTTGTTAGAAAGCACAGGGATGTATGCTGCGTGTGCCCGTGGAAATGGGGGCCTGATGGAACTAGCCTTGCTTTCCCATTTTGAAAGCTCCATTCATGCTGCCTTGAAGCTACTTGAAATTGACTGCTGTTGACAGGCCACTAGCCACTGGAGGCATGGCTCTGGGAAGAAAAGGAGTTTTCTCTAGCTAAGCCGGGTGCTTCGATGGCCGGGGTGGAGCTCATCCTGCCACGCTCTAGAGCTAAAGGGAAACTCAACGTGAGTACTGGCCTCCAGGTAAGTCCCTGAGTAACCGCGCAGAAATGGAGGCATGCAGCCCTTTCCACGAAGTCTTAGTCGCTGTTCTGCTTTATTGTATTTTATTTTTTTAATGTTTTATTGTTTTTTTAAGATTTATGTATTGATTGATTGATTGCTATGTTGGGTCTTCGTTTCTGTCCTAGGGCCCTCTCCAGTTGCGGTAAGTGGGGACCACTCTTCATCGCGGTGCGTAGGCCTCTCACTATCGCGGCCTCTCTTGTTGCGGAGCACAGGGTCCAGAGGCTCAGGCTCAGTAGTTGTGGCTCACGGGCCCAGATGCCCCACGGCATGTGGGATCCTCCCAGACCAGGGCTGGAACCCGTGTACCCTGCATTGGCAGGCAGATTCTCAACCACTGCGACACCAGGGAAGCCCCTGTTCTGTTTTATTTTAAAGGAAGTACCCTTTTCAGGACTCCTAGGCCCCTCGGGTGTGCATCATTTTCCCTCCAAGATCAGTGAGTACCTCCAGACCCCTGTGGGCCTGCTGGGCAACATCGAGGCCCAAAGGTCGGTCCCTCGGAGGCCCTCTGTGTATGCCGAGTGAGGGGCAACACACTGCTCGTTCCTTAAGGAGAGCTACATTTCCAGAGCACTGGAACAGCCTCAGGACCACATTTCTAGGCAGTGCGACGTGCCATGGAAGTGTTCGTCACGGCCCCCGTCTCAGCTGCCATGAGAAAACACTGTGCTTAGAATTCTTCGAGGACCTCGTACCTGAAGTCACTCTGCTCGAGGAGAAAGCCAGCATCCTACCATGCTGTGGCGCTAACGGGACACTCAGCGTGAGCACTTGCCTCGAGGTAAGGCCCTGAATTGCCGTGCAGAAGCGGAGGCGTGCTGCAGTTTTCAGGAGGCCGTAGCCCCTGCTCAGCTGTAGTTTATTTATTTATTCATTTGTTTATCTATCTGTCTATCAATTTATTTAGTTTTTTATGTAATTTATCATTTTTGTTTTACTGTGTTGGGTCTTCGTTGCTGCATGTGAGCTTTCTCTAGTTGTAGCGAGCGGGGGCTACTCTTCGTTGCAGTGCTCGGGCTTCTCATTGCGGTGGCTCCTCTTGTTGTGGAGCAGAAGCTCTAGGCACGTGGACTTCAGTAGTTGTGTCATGCGGGCTCAGTCATTGTGGCTCCCGGACTCTAGAGCGCAGGCTCAGTCGTTGTGGAGCACGGGCTTAGTTGCTCCGCAGCATGTGAGATCTTGGTGGACGAAGGCTCGAACCCATGTCCCCTGCATCGGCAGGTGGTTTCCCAACCACTGCACCACAAGCGAAGCCCCTGCTGTGCATTATTTTAACGTCAGTCCGCTTTGCAGGACATCTAGGAGCCTCGCGTGGGCAACCTCTTCCCTGCAAGAACACTGAGTAACCCCAGGCCCCCATGGGCCCGCTATGCCACATCCAGGCCCATAGGCCTTCGGAGCCACTCTGTGTATGCCGAGTGTAGGGCAGCACACTGCACTCTTTCTTGGGACAGCTTGATTTCCCCAGCACTCCCACAGGTCGACGAACACTGTTCTAACAGGTCCAACATGCCGTGCAGGTCTGGCTCATTGCTGAAGTCTGAGCTACACTTAGAAAAACCCTCGGCTTCGTATTCCACCTGGGACCCCCTGCCTGAAGTCACCCTGCCTCCAGGAGAAAGTCGGCTTGTGTTCCGACTGTAACGAAAGCCCAGTTCCTAGGGTAACACTGCAGGCTTCTGAAGAGCCACGGGCCCGGAGGCCTAGCTGGGGCGTTCCTTGGTTGAGGTAGTTTGATATTTGCAGAACACCCTGCCTCGAGGAGTTGATTCAGGGAAGGAACCACTGGGTAACCTGTGTGTGTTTGGACTTGTTAGAAAGCACAGGGATGTATGCTGCGTGTGCCCGTGGAAATGGGGGCCTGATGGAACTAGCCCTGCTTTCCCATTTTGAAAGCTCCATTCATGCTTCCTTGAAGCTACTTGAAATTGACTGCTGTTGACAGGCCACTAGCCACTGTAGGCATGGCTCTGGGAAGAAAATGAATTTTCTCTAGCTAAGCCGGGTGCTTCCATGGCCAGGGTGGAACTCATCCTGCCACGCTCTAGAGCTAAAGGGAAACTCAACGTGTGTACTGGCCTCGAGGTATGGCCCTGAGTAGCCGTGCAGAATGGGTGGCATGCAGCTGTTTCCATGAGGTCTTAGTCACTGTTTTGCTTTCTTTTAAAGGAAGTACCCTTTTCAGGACTCCTAGGCCCCTCGGGTGTGCATCCTTTTCCCTCCAAGATCAGTGAGTACCTCCAGACCCCTGTGGGCCTGCTGAGCAACATCGAGGCCCAAAGGTCGGTCCCTCGGCGGCCCTCTGTGTATGCCAAGTGATGGGCAACACACTGCTCCTTCCATAAGGAGAGCTACATTTCCAGAGCACTGGAACAGCCTCAGGACCACATTTCTAGGCAGTGCGACGTGCCATGGAAGTGTTCGTCATGGCCCCCGTCTGAGCTGCCATGAGAAAACACTCCGCTTAGAATTCTTCGAGGACCTCGTACCTGAAATCACTCTGCTCGAGGAGAAACCCAGCATCCTACCATGCTGTGTCGCTAACGGGACACTCAGTGAGAGAACGTGCCTCAAGGTAAGGCCCTGAATTGCCATGCAGAAGCGGAGGCGTGCAGCAGTTTCCCTGAGGCCGTAGCCGCTGCCCTGCATTGTTTTAACGTCAGTACGCTTTGCAGGATATCTAGGAACCCCGCGTGGGCAACCTATTCCCTGCAAGAACACTGAGTACCCTCAGGCCCCCATGGGCCTGCTAAGCCACATCCAGGCCCGTAGCCCTTCGGAGCCACTCTGTGTATGCCGAGTGTAGGGCAACAGACTGCACTCTTTCTTGGGACAGCTTGATTTCCTCAACACTCCCACAGATCGACGAACACCTTTCTAGCAGGTCCAACATTCCGTGCAAGTCAGCCTCATTGCCCTAGTCTGAGCTGCACTGAGAATAACCCTCGGCTTCGCATTCCATCTGGGACCCCCTACTTGAAGTCACCCTGCCTCCAGGAGAATGTCAGCCTGCGTTCCGACTGCAACTAAAGCCCAGTTCCTCATGTAACACTGCCGGGTTTTGAAGAGCCACGGGCCCGGAGGCTTAGCTGGGGCTTTCCTTGGTTGAGACAGTTCGCTATTTGCAGAACACCCTGCTTCGAGGAGTTGATTCAGGGAAGGAACCACTGGGTAACCTGTGTCTGTTTGGAGTTGTTAGAAAGCACAGGGATGTATGCTGCGTGTGCCCGTGGAAATGGGGGCCTGATGGAACTAGCCTTGCTTTCCCATTTTGAAAGCTCCATTCATGCTGCCTTGAAGCTACTTGAAATTGACTGCTGTTGACAGGCCACTAGCCACTGTAGGCATGGCTCTGGGAAGAAAAGGAGTTTTCTCAAGCTAAGCCGGGTGCTTCGATGGCCGGGGTGGATCTCATCCTGCCACGCTCTAGAGCTAAAGGGAAACTCAACGTGAGTACTGGCCTCCAGGTAAGTCCCTGAGTAACCGCGCAGAAATGGAGGCATGCAGCCCTTTCCACGAAGTCTTAGTCGCTGTTCTGCTTTATTGTATTTTATTTTTTTAATGTTTTATTGTTTTTTTAAGATTTATGTATTGATTGATTGATTGCTATGTTGGGTCTTCGTTTCTGTTCTAGGGCCCTCTCCAGTTGCGGTAAGTGGGGGCCACTCTTCATCGCGGTGCGTAGGCCTCTCACTATCGTGGCCTCTCTTGTTGCGGAGCACAGGGTCCAGAGGCTCAGGCTCAGTAGTTGTGGCTCACGGGCCCAGATGCCCCACGGCATGTGGGATCCTCCCAGACCAGGGCTGGAACCCGTGTACCCTGCATTGGCAGGCAGATTCTCAACCACTGCGCCACCAGGGAAGCCCCTGTTCTGTTTTATTTTAAAGGAAGTACCCTTTTCAGGACTCCTAGGCCCCTCGGGTGTGCATCATTTTCCCTCCAAGATCAGTGAGTACCTCCAGACCCCTGTGGGCCTGCTGGGCAAAATCGAGGCCCAAAGGTCGGTCCCTCGGAGGCCCTCTGTGTATGCCAAGTGAGGGGCAACACACTGCTCGTTCCTTATGGAGAGCTACATTTCCAGAGCACTGGAACAGCCTCAGGACCACATTTCTAGGCAGTGCGACGTGCCATGGAAGTGTTCGTCATGGCCCCCGTCTGAGCTGCCATGAGAAAACACTGTGCTTAGAATTCTTCGAGGACCTCGTACCTGAAGTCACTCTGCTCGAGGAGAAAGCCAGCATCCTACCATGCTGTGGCGCTAACGGGACACTCAGCGTGAGCACTTGCCTCGAGGTAAGGCCCTGAATTGCCGTGCAGAAGCGGAGGCGTGCTGCAGTTTTCAGGAGGACGTAGCCCCTGCTCAGCTGTAGTTTATTTATTTATTCATTTGTTTATCTATCTGTCTATCTATTTATTTATTTTTTTATGTAATTTATCATTTTTGTTTACTGTGTTGGTTCTTCGTTGCTGCATGTGAGCTTTCTCTAGTTGTAGCGAGCGGGGGCTACTCTTCGTTGCGGTGCTCGGGCTTCTCATTGTGGTGGCTCCTCTTGTTGTGGAGCAGAAGCTCTAGGCACGTGGACTTCAGTAGTTGTGGCATGCGGGCTCAGTCATTGTGGCTCCCGGACTCTAGAGCGCAGGCTCAGTCGTTGTGGAGCACGGGCTTAGTTGCTCCGCAGCATGTGAGACCTTGGTGGACCAAGGCTCGAACCCATGTCCCCTGCATCGGCAGGTGGATTCCCAACCACTGCACCACAAGCGAAGCCCCTGTTCTGCATTATTTTAACGTCAGTCCACTTTGCAGGACATCTAGGAGCCTCGCGTGGGCAACCTCTTCCCTGCAAGAACACTGAGTAACCCCAGGCCCCCATGGGCCCGCTATGCCACATCCAGGCCCGTAGGCCTCGGAGCCACTCTGTGTATGCCGAGTGTAGGGCAGCACACTCCACTCTTTCTTGGGACAGCTTGATTTCACCAGCACTCCCACAGGTCGACGAACACTGTTCTAACAGGTCCAACATGCCGTGCAGGTGTGGCTCATTGCTGAAGTCTGAGCTACACTTAGAAAAACCCTCGGCTTCGTATTCCACCTGGGACCCCCTGCCTGAAGTCACCCTGCCTCCAGGAGAAAGTCGGCTTGCATTCCGACTGCAACGAAAGCCCAGTTCCTAGGGTAACACTGCAGGCTTCTGAAGAGCCACGGGCACGGAGGCCTAGCTGGGGCGTTCCTTGGTTGAGGTAGTTCGATATTTGCAGAACACCCTGCTTCGAGGAGTTGATTCAGGGAAGGAACCACTGGGTAACCTGTGTCTGTTTGGACTTGTTAGAAAGCACAGGGATGTATGCTGCGTGTGCCCGTGGAAATGGGGGCCTGATGGAGCTAGCCCTGCTTTCCCATTTTGAAAGCTCCATTCATGCTGCCTTGAAGCTACTTGAAATTGACTGCTGTTGACAGGCCACTAGCCACTGTAGGCATGGCTCTGGGAAGAAAATGAATTTTCTCTAGCTAAGCCGGGTGCTTCCATGGCCAGGGTGGAACTCATCCTGCCACGCTCTAGAGCTAAAGGGAAACTCAACGTGAGTACTGGCCTCGAGGTACGGCCCTGAGTAGCCGTGCAGAATGGGTGGCATGCAGCTGTTTCCATGAGGTCTTAGTCACTGTTTTGCTTTCTTTTAAAGGAAGTACCCTTTTCAGGACTCCTAGGCCCCTCGGGTGTGCATCCTTTTCCCTCCAAGATCAGTGAGTACCTCCAGACCCCTGTGGGCCTGCTGAGCAACATCGAGGCCCAAAGGTCGGTCCCTCGGAGGCCCTCTGTGTATGCCAAGTGATGGGCAACACACTGCTCCTTCCTTAAGGAGAGCTACATTTCCAGAGCACTGGAACAGCCTCAGGACCACATTTCTAGCCAGTGCGACGTGCCATGGAAGTGTTCGTCATGGCCCCCGTCTGAGCTGCCATGAGAAAACACTCCGCTTAGAATTCTTCGAGGACCTCGTACCTGAAATCACTCTGCTCGAGGAGAAAGCCAGCATCCTACCATGCTGTGTCGCTAACGGGACACTCAGCGAGAGCACGTGCCTCAAGGTAAGGCACTGAATTGCCATGCAGAAGCGGAGGCGTGCAGCAGTTTCCATGAGGCCGTAGCCGCTGCTCTGCATTGTTTTAACGTCAGTACGCTTTGCAGGATATCTAGGAACCCCGCGTGGGCAACCTATTCCCTGCAAGAACACTGAGTACCCTCAGGCCCCCATGGGCCTGCTAAGCCACATCCAGGCCCGTAGCCCTTCGGAGCCACTCTGTGTATGCCGAGTGTAGGGCAACAGACTGCACTCTTTCTTGGGACAGCTTGATTTCCTCAACACTCCCACAGATCGACGAACACCTTTCTAGCAGGTCCAACATTCCGTGCAAGTCTGCCTCATTGCCCTAGTCTGAGCTGCACTGAGAATAACCCTCGGCTTCGCATTCCATCTGGGACCCCCTGCTTGAAGTCACCCTGCCTCCAGGAGAATGTCAGCCTGCATTCCGAATGCAACTAAAGCCCAGTTCCTCATGTAACACTGCCGGGTTTTGAAGAGCCACGGGCCCGGAGGCTTAGCTGGGGCGATCCTTGGTTGAGACAGTTCGCTATTTGCAGAACACCCTGCTTGGAGGAGTTGATTCAGGGAAGGAACCACTGGGTAACCTGTGTCTGTTTGGACTTGTTAGAAAGCACAGGGATGTATGCTGCGTGTGCCCGTGGAAATGGGGGCCTGATGGAACTAGCCTTGCTTTCCCATTTTGAAAGCTCCATTCATGCTGCCTTGAAGCTACTTGAAATTGACTGCTGTTGACAGGCCACTAGCCACTGTAGGCATGGCTCTGGGAAGAAAAGGAGTTTTCTCTAGCTAAGCCGAGTGCTTCGATGGCCGGGGTGGAGCTCATCCTGCCACGCTCTAGAGCTAAAGGGAAACTCAACGTGAGTACTGGCCTCCAGGTAAGTCCCTGAGTAACCGCGCAGAAATGGAGGCATGCAGCCCTTTCCACGAAGTCTTAGTCGCTGTTCTGCTTTATTGTATATTATTTTTTAATGTTTTATTGTTTTTTTAAGATTTATGTATTGATTGATTGATTGCTATGTTGGGTCTTCGTTTCTGTCCTAGGGCCCTCTCCAGTTGCGGTAAGTGGGGGCCACTCTTCATCGCGGTGTGTAGGCCTCTCACTATCGCGGCCTCTCTTGTCGCGGAGCACAGGGTCCAGAGGCTCAGGCTCAGTAGTTGTGGCTCACGGGCCCAGATGCCCCACGGCATGTGGGATCCTCCCAGACCAGGGCTGGAACCCGTGTACCCTGCATTGGCAGGCAGATTCTCAACCACTGCGCCACCAGGGAAGCCCCTGTTCTGTTTTATTTTAAAGGAAGTACCCTTTTCAGGACTCCTAGGCCCCTCGGGTGTGCATCATTTTCCCTCCAAGATCAGTGAGTACCTCCAGACACCTGTGGGCCTGCTGGGCAAAATCGAGGCCCAAAGGTCGGTCCCTCGGAGGCCCTCTGTGTATGCCGAGTGAGGGGCAACACACTGCTCGTTCCTTATGGAGAGCTACATTTCCAGAGCACTGGAACAGCCTCAGGACCACATTTCTAGGCAGTGCGACGTGCCATGGAAGTGTTCGTCATGGCCCCCGTCTGAGCTGCCATGAGAAAACACTGTGCTTAGAATTCTTCGAGGACCTCGTACCTGAAGTCACTCTGCTCGAGGAGAAAGCCAGCATCCTACCATGCTGTGGCGCTAACGGGACACTCAGCGTGAACACTTGCCTCGAGGTAAGGCCCTGAATTGCCGTGCAGAAGCGGAGGCGTGCTGCAGTTTTCAGGAGGCCGTAGCCCCTGCTCAGCTGTAGTTTATTTATTTATTCATTTGTTTATCTATCTGTCTATCTATTTATTTATTTTTTTATGTAATTTATCATTTTTGTTTACTGTGTTGGTTCTTCGTTGCTGCATGTGAGCTTTCTCTAGTTGTAGCGAGCGGGGGCTACTCTTCGTTGCGGTGCTCGGGCTTCTCATTGTGGTGGCTCCTCTTGTTGTGGAGCAGAAGCTCTAGGCACGTGGACTTCAGTAGTTGTGGCATGCGGGCTCAGTCATTGTGGCTCCCGGACTCTAGAGCGCAGGCTCAGTCGTTGTGGAGCACGGGCTTAGTTGCTCCGCAGCATGTGAGATCTTGGTGGACCAAGGCTCGAACCCATGTCCCCTGCATCGGCAGGTGGATTCCCAACCACTGCACCACAAGCGAAGCCCCTGCTCTGCATTATTTTAACGTCAGTCCGCTTTGCAGGACATCTAGGAGCCTCGCGTGGGCAACCTCTTCCCTGCAAGAACACTGAGTAACCCCAGGCCCCCATGGGCCCGCTATGCCACATCCAGGCCCGTAGGCCTTCGGAGCCACTCTGTGTATGCCGAGTGTAGGGCAGCACACTGCACTCTTTCTTGGGACAGCTTGATTTCCCCAGCACTCCCACAGGTCGACGAACACTGTTCTAACAGGTCCAACATGCCGTGCAGGTCTGGCTCATTGCTGAAGTCTGAGCTACCCTTAGAAAAACCCTCGGCTTCGTATTCCACCTGGGACCCCCTGCCTGAAGTCACCCTGCCTCCAGGAGAAAGTCGGCTTGCGTTCCGACTGCAACGAAAGCCCAGTTCCTAGGGTAACACTGCAGGCTTCTGAAGAGCCACGGGCCCGGAGGCCTAGCTGGGGCGTTCCTTGGTTGAGGTAGTTCGATATTTGCAGAACACCCTGCTTCGAGGAGTTGATTCAGGGAAGGAACCACTGGGTAACCTGTGTCTGTTTGGACTTGTTAGAAAGCACAGGGATGTATGCTGCGTGTGCCCGTGGAAATGGGGGCCTGATGGAACTAGCCCTGCTTTCCCATTTTGAAAGCTCCATTCATGCTTCCTTGAAGCTACTTGAAATTGACTGCTGTTGACAGGCCACTAGCCACTGTAGGCATGGCTCTGGGAAGAAAATGAATTTTCTCTAGCTAAGCCGGGTGCTTCCATGGCCAGGGTGGAACTCATCCTGCCACGCTCTAGAGCTACAGGGAAACTCAACGTGTGTACTGGCCTCGAGGTATGGCCCTGAGTAGCCGTGCAGAATGGGTGGCATGCAGCTGTTTCCATGAGGTCTTAGTCACTGTTTTGCTTTCTTTTAAAGGAAGTACCCTTTTCAGGACTCCTAGGCCCCTCGGGTGTGCATCCTTTTCCCTCCAAGATCAGTGAGTACCTCCAGACCCCTGTGGGCCTGCTGAGCAACATCGAGGCCCAAAGGTCGGTCCCTCGGCGGCCCTCTGTGTATGCCAAGTGATGGGCAACACACTGCTCCTTCCATAAGGAGAGCTACATTTCCAGAGCACTGGAACAGCCTCAGGACCACATTTCTAGGCAGTGCGACGTGCCATGGAAGTGTTCGTCATGGCCCCCGTCTGAGCTGCCATGAGAAAACACTCCGCTTAGAATTCTTCGAGGACCTCGTACCTGAAATCACTCTGCTCGAGGAGAAACCCAGCATCCTACCATGCTGTGTCGCTAACGGGACACTCAGTGAGAGAACGTGCCTCAAGGTAAGGCCCTGAATTGCCATGCAGAAGCGGAGGCGTGCAGCAGTTTCCCTGAGGCCGTAGCCGCTGCCCTGCATTGTTTTAACGTCAGTACGCTTTGCAGGATATCTAGGAACCCCGCGTGGGCAACCTATTCCCTGCAAGAACACTGAGTACCCTCAGGCCCCCATGGGCCTGCTAAGCCACATCCAGGCCCGTAGCCCTTCGGAGCCACTCTGTGTATGCCGAGTGTAGGGCAACAGACTGCACTCTTTCTTGGGACAGCTTGATTTCCTCAACACTCCCACAGATCGACGAACACCTTTCTAGCAGGTCCAACATTCCGTGCAAGTCAGCCTCATTGCCCTAGTCTGAGCTGCACTGAGAATAACCCTCGGCTTCGCATTCCATCTGGGACCCCCTACTTGAAGTCACCCTGCCTCCAGGAGAATGTCAGCCTGCGTTCCGACTGCAACTAAAGCCCAGTTCCTCATGTAACACTGCCGGGTTTTGAAGAGCCACGGGCCCAGAGGCTTAGCTGGGGCTTTCCTTGGTTGAGACAGTTCGCTATTTGCAGAACACCCTGCTTCGAGGAGTTGATTCAGGGAAGGAACCACTGGGTAACCTGTGTCTGTTTGGAGTTGTTAGAAAGCACAGGGATGTATGCTGCGTGTGCCCGTGGAAATGGGGGCCTGATGGAACTAGCCTTGCTTTCCCATTTTGAAAGCTCCATTCATGCTGCCTTGAAGCTACTTGAAATTGACTGCTGTTGACAGGCCACTAGCCACTGTAGGCATGGCTCTGGGAAGAAAAGGAGTTTTCTCAAGCTAAGCCGGGTGCTTCGATGGCCGGGGTGGATCTCATCCTGCCACGCTCTAGAGCTAAAGGGAAACTCAACGTGAGTACTGGCCTCCAGGTAAGTCCCTGAGTAACCGCGCAGAAATGGAGGCATGCAGCCCTTTCCACGAAGTCTTAGTCGCTGTTCTGCTTTATTGTATTTTATTTTTTTAATGTTTTATTGTTTTTTTAAGATTTATGTATTGATTGATTGATTGCTATGTTGGGTCTTCGTTTCTGTTCTAGGGCCCTCTCCAGTTGCGGTAAGTGGGGGCCACTCTTCATCGCGGTGCGTAGGCCTCTCACTATCGTGGCCTCTCTTGTTGCGGAGCACAGGGTCCAGAGGCTCAGGCTCAGTAGTTGTGGCTCACGGGCCCAGATGCCCCACGGCATGTGGGATCCTCCCAGACCAGGGCTGGAACCCGTGTACCCTGCATTGGCAGGCAGATTCTCAACCACTGCGCCACCAGGGAAGCCCCTGTTCTGTTTTATTTTAAAGGAAGTACCCTTTTCAGGACTCCTAGGCCCCTCGGGTGTGCATCATTTTCCCTCCAAGATCAGTGAGTACCTCCAGACCCCTGTGGGCCTGCTGGGCAAAATCGAGGCCCAAAGGTCGGTCCCTCGGAGGCCCTCTGTGTATGCCAAGTGAGGGGCAACACACTGCTCGTTCCTTATGGAGAGCTACATTTCCAGAGCACTGGAACAGCCTCAGGACCACATTTCTAGGCAGTGCGACGTGCCATGGAAGTGTTCGTCATGGCCCCCGTCTGAGCTGCCATGAGAAAACACTGTGCTTAGAATTCTTCGAGGACCTCGTACCTGAAGTCACTCTGCTCGAGGAGAAAGCCAGCATCCTACCATGCTGTGGCGCTAACGGGACACTCAGCGTGAGCACTTGCCTCGAGGTAAGGCCCTGAATTGCCGTGCAGAAGCGGAGGCGTGCTGCAGTTTTCAGGAGGACGTAGCCCCTGCTCAGCTGTAGTTTATTTATTTATTCATTTGTTTATCTATCTGTCTATCTATTTATTTATTTTTTTATGTAATTTATCATTTTTGTTTACTGTGTTGGTTCTTCGTTGCTGCATGTGAGCTTTCTCTAGTTGTAGCGAGCGGGGGCTACTCTTCGTTGCGGTGCTCGGGCTTCTCATTGTGGTGGCTCCTCTTGTTGTGGAGCAGAAGCTCTAGGCACGTGGACTTCAGTAGTTGTGGCATGCGGGCTCAGTCATTGTGGCTCCCGGACTCTAGAGCGCAGGCTCAGTCGTTGTGGAGCACGGGCTTAGTTGCTCCGCAGCATGTGAGACCTTGGTGGACCAAGGCTCGAACCCATGTCCCCTGCATCGGCAGGTGGATTCCCAACCACTGCACCACAAGCGAAGCCCCTGTTCTGCATTATTTTAACGTCAGTCCGCTTTGCAGGACATCTAGGAGCCTCGCGTGGGCAACCTCTTCCCTGCAAGAACACTGAGTAACCCCAGGCCCCCATGGGCCCGCTATGCCACATCCAGGCCCATAGGCCTTCGGAGCCACTCTGTGTATGCCGAGTGTAGGGCAGCACACTGCACTCTTTCTTGGGACAGCTTGATTTCCCCAGCACTCCCACAGGTCGACGAACACTGTTCTAACAGGTCCAACATGCCGTGCAGGTCTGGCTCATTGCTGAAGTCTGAGCTACCCTTAGAAAAACCCTCGGCTTCGTATTCCACCTGGGACCCCCTGCCTGAAGTCACCCTGCCTCCAGGAGAAAGTCGGCTTGCGTTCCGACTGCAACGAAAGCCCAGTTCCTAGGGTAACACTGCAGGCTTCTGAAGAGCCACGGGCCCGGAGGCCTAGCTGGGGCGTTCCTTGGTTGAGGTAGTTCGATATTTGCAGAACACCCTGCTTCGAGGAGTTGATTCAGGGAAGGAACCACTGGGTAACCTGTGTCTGTTTGGACTTGTTAGAAAGCACAGGGATGTATGCTGCGTGTGCCCGTGGAAATGGGGGCCTGATGGAACTAGCCCTGCTTTCCCATTTTGAAAGCTCCATTCATGCTGCCTTGAAGCTACTTGAAATTGACTGCTGTTGACAGGCCACTAGCCCTGTAGGCATGGCTCTGGGAAGAAAATGAATTTTCTCTAGCTAAGCCGGGTGCTTCCATGGCCAGGGTGGAACTCATCCTGCCACGCTCTAGAGCTAAAGGGAAACTCAACGTGAGTACTGGCCTCGAGGTACGGCCCTGAGTAGCCGTGCAGAATGGGTGGCATGCAGCTGTTTCCATGAGGTCTTAGTCACTGTTTTGCTTTCTTTTAAAGGAAGTACCCTTTTCAGGACTCCTAGGCCCCTCGGGTGTGCATCCTTTTCCCTCCAAGATCAGTGAGTACCTCCAGACCCCTGTGGGCCTGCTGAGCAACATCGAGGCCCAAAGGTCGGTCCCTCGGAGGCCCTCTGTGTATGCCAAGTGATGGGCAACACACTGCTCCTTCCTTAAGGAGAGCTACATTTCCAGAGCACTGGAACAGCCTCAGGACCACATTTCTAGCCAGTGCGACGTGCCATGGAAGTGTTCGTCATGGCCCCCGTCTGAGCTGCCATGAGAAAACACTCCGCTTAGAATTCTTCGAGGACCTCGTACCTGCAATCACTCTGCTCGAGGAGAAAGCCAGCATCCTACCATGCTGTGTCGCTAACGGGACACTCAGCGAGAGCACGTGCCTCAAGGTAAGGCCCTGAATTGCCATGCAGAAGCGGAGGCGTGCAGCAGTTTCCATGAGGCCGTAGCCGCTGCTCTGCATTGTTTTAACGTCAGTACGCTTTGCAGGATATCTAGGAACCCCGCGTGGGCAACCTATTCCCTGCAAGAACACTGAGTACCCTCAGGCCCCCATGGGCCTGCTAAGCCACATCCAGGCCCGTAGCCCTTCGGAGCCACTCTGTGTATGCCGAGTGTAGGGCAACAGACTGCACTCTTTCTTGGGACAGCTTGATTTCCTCAACACTCCCACAGATCGACGAACACCTTTCTAGCAGGTCCAACATTCCGTGCAAGTCAGCCTCATTGCCCTAGTCTGAGCTGCACTGAGAATAACCCTCGGCTTCGCATTCCATCTGGGACCCCCTGCTTGAAGTCACCCTGCCTCCAGGAGAATGTCAGCCTGCGTTCCGAATGCAACTAAAGCCCAGTTCCTCATGTAACACTGCCGGGTTTTGAAGAGCCACGGGCCCGGAGGCTTAGCTGGGGCGATCCTTGGTTGAGACAGTTCGCTATTTGCAGAACACCCTGCTTGGAGGAGTTGATTCAGGGAAGGAACCACTGGGTAACCTGTGTCTGTTTGGACTTGTTAGAAAGCACAGGGATGTATGCTGCGTGTGCCCGTGGAAATGGGGGCCTGATGGAACTAGCCTTGCTTTCCCATTTTGAAAGCTCCATTCATGCTGCCTTGAAGCTACTTGAAATTGACTGCTGTTGACAGGCCACTAGCCACTGGAGGCATGGCTCTGGGAAGAAAAGGAGTTTTCTCTAGCTAAGCCGGGTGCTTCGATGGCCGGGGTGGAGCTCATCCTGCCACGCTCTAGAGCTAAAGGGAAACTCAACGTGAGTACTGGCCTCCAGGTAAGTCCCTGAGTAACCGCGCAGAAATGGAGGCATGCAGCCCTTTCCACGAAGTCTTAGTCGCTGTTCTGCTTTATTGTATTTTATTTTTTTAATGTTTTATTGTTTTTTTAAGATTTATGTATTGATTGATTGATTGCTATGTTGGGTCTTCGTTTCTGTCCTAGGGCCCTCTCCAGTTGCGGTAAGTGGGGACCACTCTTCATCGCGGTGCGTAGGCCTCTCACTATCGCGGCCTCTCTTGTTGCGGAGCACAGGGTCCAGAGGCTCAGGCTCAGTAGTTGTGGCTCACGGGCCCAGATGCCCCACGGCATGTGGGATCCTCCCAGACCAGGGCTGGAACCCGTGTACCCTGCATTGGCAGGCAGATTCTCAACCACTGCGACACCAGGGAAGCCCCTGTTCTGTTTTATTTTAAAGGAAGTACCCTTTTCAGGACTCCTAGGCCCCTCGGGTGTGCATCATTTTCCCTCCAAGATCAGTGAGTACCTCCAGACCCCTGTGGGCCTGCTGGGCAACATCGAGGCCCAAAGGTCGGTCCCTCGGAGGCCCTCTGTGTATGCCGAGTGAGGGGCAACACACTGCTCGTTCCTTAAGGAGAGCTACATTTCCAGAGCACTGGAACAGCCTCAGGACCACATTTCTAGGCAGTGCGACGTGCCATGGAAGTGTTCGTCACAGCCCCCGTCTCAGCTGCCATGAGAAAACACTGTGCTTAGAATTCTTCGAGGACCTCGTACCTGAAGTCACTCTGCTCGAGGAGAAAGCCAGCATCCTACCATGCTGTGGCGCTAACGGGACACTCAGCGTGAGCACTTGCCTCGAGGTAAGGCCCTGAATTGCCGTGCAGAAGCGGAGGCGTGCTGCAGTTTTCAGGAGGCCGTAGCCCCTGCTCAGCTGTAGTTTATTTATTTATTCATTTGTTTATCTATCTGTCTATCAATTTATTTAGTTTTTTATGTAATTTATCATTTTTGTTTTACTGTGTTGGGTCTTCGTTGCTGCATGTGAGCTTTCTCTAGTTGTAGCGAGCGGGGGCTACTCTTCGTTGCAGTGCTCGGGCTTCTCATTGCGGTGGCTCCTCTTGTTGTGGAGCAGAAGCTCTAGGCACGTGGACTTCAGTAGTTGTGTCATGCGGGCTCAGTCATTGTGGCTCCCGGACTCTAGAGCGCAGGCTCAGTCGTTGTGGAGCACGGGCTTAGTTGCTCCGCAGCATGTGAGATCTTGGTGGACGAAGGCTCGAACCCATGTCCCCTGCATCGGCAGGTGGTTTCCCAACCACTGCACCACAAGCGAAGCCCCTGCTGTGCATTATTTTAACGTCAGTCCGCTTTGCAGGACATCTAGGAGCCTCGCGTGGGCAACCTCTTCCCTGCAAGAACACTGAGTAACCCCAGGCCCCCATGGGCCCGCTATGCCACATCCAGGCCCATAGGCCTTCGGAGCCACTCTGTGTATGCCGAGTGTAGGGCAGCACACTGCACTCTTTCTTGGGACAGCTTGATTTCCCCAGCACTCCCACAGGTCGACGAACACTGTTCTAACAGGTCCAACATGCCGTGCAGGTCTGGCTCATTGCTGAAGTCTGAGCTACACTTAGAAAAACCCTCGGCTTCGTATTCCACCTGGGACCCCCTGCCTGAAGTCACCCTGCCTCCAGGAGAAAGTCGGCTTGTGTTCCGACTGTAACGAAAGCCCAGTTCCTAGGGTAACACTGCAGGCTTCTGAAGAGCCACGGGCCCGGAGGCCTAGCTGGGGCGTTCCTTGGTTGAGGTAGTTTGATATTTGCAGAACACCCTGCCTCGAGGAGTTGATTCAGGGAAGGAACCACTGGGTAACCTGTGTGTGTTTGGACTTGTTAGAAAGCACAGGGATGTATGCTGCGTGTGCCCGTGGAAATGGGGGCCTGATGGAACTAGCCCTGCTTTACCATTTTGAAAGCTCCATTCATGCTTCCTTGAAGCTACTTGAAATTGACTGCTGTTGACAGGCCACTAGCCACTGTAGGCATGGCTCTGGGAAGAAAATGAATTTTCTCTAGCTAAGCCGGGTGCTTCCATGGCCAGGGTGGAACTCATCCTGCCACGCTCTAGAGCTAAAGGGAAACTCAACGTGTGTACTGGCCTCGAGGTATGGCCCTGAGTAGCCGTGCAGAATGGGTGGCATGCAGCTGTTTCCATGAGGTCTTAGTCACTGTTTTGCTTTCTTTTAAAGGAAGTACCCTTTTCAGGACTCCTAGGCCCCTCGGGTGTGCATCCTTTTCCCTCCAAGATCAGTGAGTACCTCCAGACCCCTGTGGGCCTGCTGAGCAACATCGAGGCCCAAAGGTCGGTCCCTCGGCGGCCCTCTGTGTATGCCAAGTGATGGGCAACACACTGCTCCTTCCATAAGGAGAGCTACATTTCCAGAGCACTGGAACAGCCTCAGGACCACATTTCTAGGCAGTGCGACGTGCCATGGAAGTGTTCGTCATGGCCCCCGTCTGAGCTGCCATGAGAAAACACTCCGCTTAGAATTCTTCGAGGACCTCGTACCTGAAATCACTCTGCTCGAGGAGAAACCCAGCATCCTACCATGCTGTGTCGCTAACGGGACACTCAGTGAGAGAACGTGCCTCAAGGTAAGGCCCTGAATTGCCATGCAGAAGCGGAGGCGTGCAGCAGTTTCCCTGAGGCCGTAGCCGCTGCCCTGCATTGTTTTAACGTCAGTACGCTTTGCAGGATATCTAGGAACCCCGCGTGGGCAACCTATTCCCTGCAAGAACACTGAGTACCCTCAGGCCCCCATGGGCCTGCTAAGCCACATCCAGGCCCGTAGCCCTTCGGAGCCACTCTGTGTATGCCGAGTGTAGGGCAACAGACTGCACTCTTTCTTGGGACAGCTTGATTTCCTCAACACTCCCACAGATCGACGAACACCTTTCTAGCAGGTCCAACATTCCGTGCAAGTCAGCCTCATTGCCCTAGTCTGAGCTGCACTGAGAATAACCCTCGGCTTCGCATTCCATCTGGGACCCCCTACTTGAAGTCACCCTGCCTCCAGGAGAATGTCAGCCTGCGTTCCGACTGCAACTAAAGCCCAGTTCCTCATGTAACACTGCCGGGTTTTGAAGAGCCACGGGCCCGGAGGCTTAGCTGGGGCTTTCCTTGGTTGAGACAGTTCGCTATTTGCAGAACACCCTGCTTCGAGGAGTTGATTCAGGGAAGGAACCACTGGGTAACCTGTGTCTGTTTGGAGTTGTTAGAAAGCACAGGGATGTATGCTGCGTGTGCCCGTGGAAATGGGGGCCTGATGGAACTAGCCTTGCTTTCCCATTTTGAAAGCTCCATTCATGCTGCCTTGAAGCTACTTGAAATTGACTGCTGTTGACAGGCCACTAGCCACTGTAGGCATGGCTCTGGGAAGAAAAGGAGTTTTCTCTAGCTAAGCCGAGTGCTTCGATGGCCGGGGTGGAGCTCATCCTGCCACGCTCTAGAGCTAAAGGGAAACTCAACGTGAGTACTGGCCTCCAGGTAAGTCCCTGAGTAACCGCGCAGAAATGGAGGCATGCAGCCCTTTCCACGAAGTCTTAGTCGCTGTTCTGCTTTATTGTATTTTATTTTTTAATGTTTTATTGTTTTTTTAAGATTTATGTATTGATTGATTGATTGCTATGTTGGGTCTTCGTTTCTGTCCTAGGGCCCTCTCCAGTTGCGGTAAGTGGGGGCCACTCTTCATCGCGGTGTGTAGGCCTCTCACTATCGCGGCCTCTCTTGTCGCGGAGCACAGGGTCCAGAGGCTCAGGCTCAGTAGTTGTGGCTCACGGGCCCAGATGCCCCACGGCATGTGGGATCCTCCCAGACCAGGGCTGGAACCCGTGTACCCTGCATTGGCAGGCAGATTCTCAACCACTGCGCCACCAGGGAAGCCCCTGTTCTGTTTTATTTTAAAGGAAGTACCCTTTTCAGGACTCCTAGGCCCCTCGGGTGTGCATCATTTTCCCTCCAAGATCAGTGAGTACCTCCAGACACCTGTGGGCCTGCTGGGCAAAATCGAGGCCCAAAGGTCGGTCCCTCGGAGGCCCTCTGTGTATGCCGAGTGAGGGGCAACACACTGCTCGTTCCTTATGGAGAGCTACATTTCCAGAGCACTGGAACAGCCTCAGGACCACATTTCTAGGCAGTGCGACGTGCCATGGAAGTGTTCGTCATGGCCCCCGTCTGAGCTGCCATGAGAAAACACTGTGCTTAGAATTCTTCGAGGACCTCGTACCTGAAGTCACTCTGCTCGAGGAGAAAGCCAGCATCCTACCATGCTGTGGCGCTAACGGGACACTCAGCGTGAACACTTGCCTCGAGGTAAGGCCCTGAATTGCCGTGCAGAAGCGGAGGCGTGCTGCAGTTTTCAGGAGGCCGTAGCCCCTGCTCAGCTGTAGTTTATTTATTTATTCATTTGTTTATCTATCTGTCTATCTATTTATTTATTTTTTTATGTAATTTATCATTTTTGTTTACTGTGTTGGTTCTTCGTTGCTGCATGTGAGCTTTCTCTAGTTGTAGCGAGCGGGGGCTACTCTTCGTTGCGGTGCTCGGGCTTCTCATTGTGGTGGCTCCTCTTGTTGTGGAGCAGAAGCTCTAGGCACGTGGACTTCAGTAGTTGTGGCATGCGGGCTCAGTCATTGTGGCTCCCGGACTCTAGAGCGCAGGCTCAGTCGTTGTGGAGCACGGGCTTAGTTGCTCCGCAGCATGTGAGATCTTGGTGGACCAAGGCTCGAACCCATGTCCCCTGCATCGGCAGGTGGATTCCCAACCACTGCACCACAAGCGAAGCCCCTGCTCTGCATTATTTTAACGTCAGTCCGCTTTGCAGGACATCTAGGAGCCTCGCGTGGGCAACCTCTTCCCTGCAAGAACACTGAGTAACCCCAGGCCCCCATGGGCCCGCTATGCCACATCCAGGCCCGTAGGCCTTCGGAGCCACTCTGTGTATGCCGAGTGTAGGGCAGCACACTGCACTCTTTCTTGGGACAGCTTGATTTCCCCAGCACTCCCACAGGACGACGAACACTGTTCTAACAGGTCCAACATGCCGTGCAGGTCTGGCTCATTGCTGAAGTCTGAGCTACCCTTAGAAAAACCCTCGGCTTCGTATTCCACCTGGGACCCCCTGCCTGAAGTCACCCTGCCTCCAGGAGAAAGTCGGCTTGCGTTCCGACTGCAACGAAAGCCCAGTTCCTAGGGTAACACTGCAGGCTTCTGAAGAGCCACGGGCCCGGAGGCCTAGCTGGGGCGTTCCTTGGTTGAGGTAGTTCGATATTTGCAGAACACCCTGCTTCGAGGAGTTGATTCAGGGAAGGAACCACTGGGTAACCTGTGTCTGTTTGGACTTGTTAGAAAGCACAGGGATGTATGCTGCGTGTGCCCGTGGAAATGGGGGCCTGATGGAACTAGCCCTGCTTTCCCATTTTGAAAGCTCCATTCATGCTGCCTTGAAGCTACTTGAAATTGACTGCTGTTGACAGGCCACTAGCCACTGTAGGCATGGCTCTGGGAAGAAAATGAATTTTCTCTAGCTAAGCCGGGTGCTTCCATGGCCAGGGTGGAACTCATCCTGCCACGCTCTAGAGCTAAAGGGAAACTCAACGTGAGTACTGGCCTCGAGGTACGGCCCTGAGTAGCCGTGCAGAATGGGTGGCATGCAGCTGTTTCCATGAGGTCTTAGTCACTGTTTTGCTTTCTTTTAAAGGAAGTACCCTTTTCAGGACTCCTAGGCCCCTCGGGTGTGCATCCTTTTCCCTCCAAGATCAGTGAGTACCTCCAGACACCTGTGGGCCTGCTGAGCAACATCGAGGCCCAAAGGTCGGTCCCTCGGAGGCCCTCTGTGTATGCCAAGTGATGGGCAACACACTGCTCCTTCCTTAAGGAGAGCTACATTTCCAGAGCACTGGAACAGCCTCAGGACCACATTTCTACCCAGTGCGACGTGCCATGGAAGTGTTCGTCATGGCCCCCGTCTGAGCTGCCATGAGAAAACACTCCGCTTAGAATTCTTCGAGGACCTCGTACCTGCAATCACTCTGCTCGAGGAGAAAGCCAGCATCCTACCATGCTGTGTCGCTAACGGGACACTCAGCGAGAGCACGTGCCTCAAGGTAAGGCCCTGAATTGCCATGCAGAAGCGGAGGCGTGCAGCAGTTTCCATGAGGCCGTAGCCGCTGCTCTGCATTGTTTTAACGTCAGTACGCTTTGCAGGATATCTAGGAACCCCGCGTGGGCAACCTATTCCCTGCAAGAACACTGAGTACCCTCAGGCCCCCATGGGCCTGCTAAGCCACATCCAGGCCCGTAGCCCTTCGGAGCCACTCTGTGTATGCCGAGTGTAGGGCAACAGACTGCACTCTTTCTTGGGACAGCTTGATTTCCTCAACACTCCCACAGATCGACGAACACCTTTCTAGCAGGTCCAACATTCCGTGCAAGTCAGCCTCATTGCCCTAGTCTGAGCTGCACTGAGAATAACCCTCGGCTTCGCATTCCATCTGGGACCCCCTGCTTGAAGTCACCCTGCCTCCAGGAGAATGTCAGCCTGCGTTCCGAATGCAACTAAAGCCCAGTTCCTCATGTAACACTGCCGGGTTTTGAAGAGCCACGGGCCCGGAGGCTTAGCTGGGGCGATCCTTGGTTGAGACAGTTCGCTATTTGCAGAACACCCTGCTTGGAGGAGTTGATTCAGGGAAGGAACCACTGGGTAACCTGTGTCTGTTTGGACTTGTTAGAAAGCACAGGGATGTATGCTGCGTGTGCCCGTGGAAATGGGGGCCTGATGGAACTAGCCTTGCTTTCCCATTTTGAAAGCTCCATTCATGCTGCCTTGAAGCTACTTGAAATTGACTGCTGTTGACAGGCCACTAGCCACTGGAGGCATGGCTCTGGGAAGAAAAGGAGTTTTCTCTAGCTAAGCCGGGTGCTTCGATGGCCGGGGTGGAGCTCATCCTGCCACGCTCTAGAGCTAAAGGGAAACTCAACGTGAGTACTGGCCTCCAGGTAAGTCCCTGAGTAACCGCGCAGAAATGGAGGCATGCAGCCCTTTCCACGAAGTCTTAGTCGCTGTTCTGCTTTATTGTATTTTATTTTTTTAATGTTTTATTGTTTTTTTAAGATTTATGTATTGATTGATTGATTGCTATGTTGGGTCTTCGTTTCTGTCCTAGGGCCCTCTCCAGTTGCGGTAAGTGGGGACCACTCTTCATCGCGGTGCGTAGGCCTCTCACTATCGCGGCCTCTCTTGTTGCGGAGCACAGGGTCCAGAGGCTCAGGCTCAGTAGTTGTGGCTCACGGGCCCAGATGCCCCACGGCATGTGGGATCCTCCCAGACCAGGGCTGGAACCCGTGTACCCTGCATTGGCAGGCAGATTCTCAACCACTGCGACACCAGGGAAGCCCCTGTTCTGTTTTATTTTAAAGGAAGTACCCTTTTCAGGACTCCTAGGCCCCTCGGGTGTGCATCATTTTCCCTCCAAGATCAGTGAGTACCTCCAGACCCCTGTGGGCCTGCTGGGCAACATCGAGGCCCAAAGGTCGGTCCCTCGGAGGCCCTCTGTGTATGCCGAGTGAGGGGCAACACACTGCTCGTTCCTTAAGGAGAGCTACATTTCCAGAGCACTGGAACAGCCTCAGGACCACATTTCTAGGCAGTGCGACGTGCCATGGAAGTGTTCGTCACGGCCCCCGTCTCAGCTGCCATGAGAAAACACTGTGCTTAGAATTCTTCGAGGACCTCGTACCTGAAGTCACTCTGCTCGAGGAGAAAGCCAGCATCCTACCATGCTGTGGCGCTAACGGGACACTCAGCGTGAGCACTTGCCTCGAGGTAAGGCCCTGAATTGCCGTGCAGAAGCGGAGGCGTGCTGCAGTTTTCAGGAGGCCGTAGCCCCTGCTCAGCTGTAGTTTATTTATTTATTCATTTGTTTATCTATCTGTCTATCAATTTATTTAGTTTTTTATGTAATTTATCATTTTTGTTTTACTGTGTTGGGTCTTCGTTGCTGCATGTGAGCTTTCTCTAGTTGTAGCGAGCGGGGGCTACTCTTCGTTGCAGTGCTCGGGCTTCTCATTGCGGTGGCTCCTCTTGTTGTGGAGCAGAAGCTCTAGGCACGTGGACTTCAGTAGTTGTGTCATGCGGGCTCAGTCATTGTGGCTCCCGGACTCTAGAGCGCAGGCTCAGTCGTTGTGGAGCACGGGCTTAGTTGCTCCGCAGCATGTGAGATCTTGGTGGACGAAGGCTCGAACCCATGTCCCCTGCATCGGCAGGTGGTTTCCCAACCACTGCACCACAAGCGAAGCCCCTGCTGTGCATTATTTTAACGTCAGTCCGCTTTGCAGGACATCTAGGAGCCTCGCGTGGGCAACCTCTTCCCTGCAAGAACACTGAGTAACCCCAGGCCCCCATGGGCCCGCTATGCCACATCCAGGCCCATAGGCCTTCGGAGCCACTCTGTGTATGCCGAGTGTAGGGCAGCACACTGCACTCTTTCTTGGGACAGCTTGATTTCCCCAGCACTCCCACAGGTCGACGAACACTGTTCTAACAGGTCCAACATGCCGTGCAGGTCTGGCTCATTGCTGAAGTCTGAGCTACACTTAGAAAAACCCTCGGCTTCGTATTCCACCTGGGACCCCCTGCCTGAAGTCACCCTGCCTCCAGGAGAAAGTCGGCTTGTGTTCCGACTGTAACGAAAGCCCAGTTCCTAGGGTAACACTGCAGGCTTCTGAAGAGCCACGGGCCCGGAGGCCTAGCTGGGGCGTTCCTTGGTTGAGGTAGTTTGATATTTGCAGAACACCCTGCCTCGAGGAGTTGATTCAGGGAAGGAACCACTGGGTAACCTGTGTGTGTTTGGACTTGTTAGAAAGCACAGGGATGTATGCTGCGTGTGCCCGTGGAAATGGGGGCCTGATGGAACTAGCCCTGCTTTCCCATTTTGAAAGCTCCATTCATGCTTCCTTGAAGCTACTTGAAATTGACTGCTGTTGACAGGCCACTAGCCACTGTAGGCATGGCTCTGGGAAGAAAATGAATTTTCTCTAGCTAAGCCGGGTGCTTCCATGGCCAGGGTGGAACTCATCCTGCCACGCTCTAGAGCTAAAGGGAAACTCAACGTGTGTACTGGCCTCGAGGTATGGCCCTGAGTAGCCGTGCAGAATGGGTGGCATGCAGCTGTTTCCATGAGGTCTTAGTCACTGTTTTGCTTTCTTTTAAAGGAAGTACCCTTTTCAGGACTCCTAGGCCCCTCGGGTGTGCATCCTTTTCCCTCCAAGATCAGTGAGTACCTCCAGACCCCTGTGGGCCTGCTGAGCAACATCGAGGCCCAAAGGTCGGTCCCTCGGCGGCCCTCTGTGTATGCCAAGTGATGGGCAACACACTGCTCCTTCCATAAGGAGAGCTACATTTCCAGAGCACTGGAACAGCCTCAGGACCACATTTCTAGGCAGTGCGACGTGCCATGGAAGTGTTCGTCATGGCCCCCGTCTGAGCTGCCATGAGAAAACACTCCGCTTAGAATTCTTCGAGGACCTCGTACCTGAAATCACTCTGCTCGAGGAGAAACCCAGCATCCTACCATGCTGTGTCGCTAACGGGACACTCAGTGAGAGAACGTGCCTCAAGGTAAGGCCCTGAATTGCCATGCAGAAGCGGAGGCGTGCAGCAGTTTCCCTGAGGCCGTAGCCGCTGCCCTGCATTGTTTTAACGTCAGTACGCTTTGCAGGATATCTAGGAACCCCGCGTGGGCAACCTATTCCCTGCAAGAACACTGAGTACCCTCAGGCCCCCATGGGCCTGCTAAGCCACATCCAGGCCCGTAGCCCTTCGGAGCCACTCTGTGTATGCCGAGTGTAGGGCAACAGACTGCACTCTTTCTTGGGACAGCTTGATTTCCTCAACACTCCCACAGATCGACGAACACCTTTCTAGCAGGTCCAACATTCCGTGCAAGTCAGCCTCATTGCCCTAGTCTGAGCTGCACTGAGAATAACCCTCGGCTTCGCATTCCATCTGGGACCCCCTACTTGAAGTCACCCTGCCTCCAGGAGAATGTCAGCCTGCGTTCCGACTGCAACTAAAGCCCAGTTCCTCATGTAACACTGCCGGGTTTTGAAGAGCCACGGGCCCGGAGGCTTAGCTGGGGCTTTCCTTGGTTGAGACAGTTCGCTATTTGCAGAACACCCTGCTTCGAGGAGTTGATTCAGGGAAGGAACCACTGGGTAACCTGTGTCTGTTTGGACTTGTTAGAAAGCACAGGGATGTATGCTGCGTGTGCCCGTGGAAATGGGGGCCTGATGGAACTAGCCTTGCTTTCCCATTTTGAAAGCTCCATTCATGCTGCCTTGAAGCTACTTGAAATTGACTGCTGTTGACAGGCCACTAGCCACTGTAGGCATGGCTCTGGGAAGAAAAGGAGTTTTCTCAAGCTAAGCCGGGTGCTTCGATGGCCGGGGTGGATCTCATCCTGCCACGCTCTAGAGCTAAAGGGAAACTCAACGTGAGTACTGGCCTCCAGGTAAGTCCCTGAGTAACCGCGCAGAAATGGAGGCATGCAGCCCTTTCCACGAAGTCTTAGTCGCTGTTCTGCTTTATTGTATTTTATTTTTTTAATGTTTTATTGTTTTTTTAAGATTTATGTATTGATTGATTGATTGCTATGTTGGGTCTTCGTTTCTGTTCTAGGGCCCTCTCCAGTTGCGGTAAGTGGGGGCCACTCTTCATCGCGGTGCGTAGGCCTCTCACTATCGTGGCCTCTCTTGTTGCGGAGCACAGGGTCCAGAGGCTCAGGCTCAGTAGTTGTGGCTCACGGGCCCAGATGCCCCACGGCATGTGGGATCCTCCCAGACCAGGGCTGGAACCCGTGTACCCTGCATTGGCAGGCAGATTCTCAACCACTGCGCCACCAGGGAAGCCCCTGTTCTGTTTTATTTTAAAGGAAGTACCCTTTTCAGGACTCCTAGGCCCCTCGGGTGTGCATCATTTTCCCTCCAAGATCAGTGAGTACCTCCAGACCCCTGTGGGCCTGCTGGGCAAAATCGAGGCCCAAAGGTCGGTCCCTCGGAGGCCCTCTGTGTATGCCAAGTGAGGGGCAACACACTGCTCGTTCCTTATGGAGAGCTACATTTCCAGAGCACTGGAACAGCCTCAGGACCACATTTCTAGGCAGTGCGACGTGCCATGGAAGTGTTCGTCATGGCCCCCGTCTGAGCTGCCATGAGAAAACACTGTGCTTAGAATTCTTCAAGGACCTCGTACCTGAAGTCACTCTGCTCGAGGAGAAAGCCAGCATCCTACCATGCTGTGGCGCTAACGGGACACTCAGCGTGAGCACTTGCCTCGAGGTAAGGCCCTGAATTGCCGTGCAGAAGCGGAGGCGTGCTGCAGTTTTCAGGAGGACGTAGCCCCTGCTCAGCTGTAGTTTATTTATTTATTCATTTGTTTATCTATCTGTCTATCTATTTATTTATTTTTTTATGTAATTTATCATTTTTGTTTACTGTGTTGGTTCTTCGTTGCTGCATGTGAGCTTTCTCTAGTTGTAGCGAGCGGGGGCTACTCTTCGTTGCGGTGCTCGGGCTTCTCATTGTGGTGGCTCCTCTTGTTGTGGAGCAGAAGCTCTAGGCACGTGGACTTCAGTAGTTGTGGCATGCGGGCTCAGTCATTGTGGCTCCCGGACTCTAGAGCGCAGGCTCAGTCGTTGTGGAGCACGGGCTTAGTTGCTCCGCAGCATGTGAGACCTTGGTGGACCAAGGCTCGAACCCATGTCCCCTGCATCGGCAGGTGGATTCCCAACCACTGCACCACAAGCGAAGCCCCTGTTCTGCATTATTTTAACGTCAGTCCGCTTTGCAGGACATCTAGGAGCCTCGCGTGGGCAACCTCTTCCCTGCAAGAACACTGAGTAACCCCAGGCCCCCATGGGCCCGCTATGCCACATCCAGGCCCGTAGGCCTCGGAGCCACTCTGTGTATGCCGAGTGTAGGGCAGCACACTCCACTCTTTCTTGGGACAGCTTGATTTCACCAGCACTCCCACAGGTCGACGAACACTGTTCTAACAGGTCCAACATGCCGTGCAGGTGTGGCTCATTGCTGAAGTCTGAGCTACACTTAGAAAAACCCTCGGCTTCGTATTCCACCTGGGACCCCCTGCCTGAAGTCACCCTGCCTCCAGGAGAAAGTCGGCTTGCATTCCGACTGCAACGAAAGCCCAGTTCCTAGGGTAACACTGCAGGCTTCTGAAGAGCCACGGGCACGGAGGCCTAGCTGGGGCGTTCCTTGGTTGAGGTAGTTCGATATTTGCAGAACACCCTGCTTCGAGGAGTTGATTCAGGGAAGGAACCACTGGGTAACCTGTGTCTGTTTGGACTTGTTAGAAAGCACAGGGATGTATGCTGCGTGTGCCCGTGGAAATGGGGGCCTGATGGAGCTAGCCCTGCTTTCCCATTTTGAAAGCTCCATTCATGCTGCCTTGAAGCTACTTGAAATTGACTGCTGTTGACAGGCCACTAGCCACTGTAGGCATGGCTCTGGGAAGAAAATGAATTTTCTCTAGCTAAGCCGGGTGCTTCCATGGCCAGGGTGGAACTCATCCTGCCACGCTCTAGAGCTAAAGGGAAACTCAACGTGAGTACTGGCCTCGAGGTACGGCCCTGAGTAGCCGTGCAGAATGGGTGGCATGCAGCTGTTTCCATGAGGTCTTAGTCACTGTTTTGCTTTCTTTTAAAGGAAGTACCCTTTTCAGGACTCCTAGGCCCCTCGGGTGTGCATCCTTTTCCCTCCAAGATCAGTGAGTACCTCCAGACCCCTGTGGGCCTGCTGAGCAACATCGAGGCCCAAAGGTCGGTCCCTCGGAGGCCCTCTGTGTATGCCAAGTGATGGGCAACACACTGCTCCTTCCTTAAGGAGAGCTACATTTCCAGAGCACTGGAACAGCCTCAGGACCACATTTCTAGCCAGTGCGACGTGCCATGGAAGTGTTCGTCATGGCCCCCGTCTGAGCTGCCATGAGAAAACACTCCGCTTAGAATTCTTCGAGGACCTCGTACCTGAAATCACTCTGCTCGAGGAGAAAGCCAGCATCCTACCATGCTGTGTCGCTAACGGGACACTCAGCGAGAGCACGTGCCTCAAGGTAAGGCACTGAATTGCCATGCAGAAGCGGAGGCGTGCAGCAGTTTCCATGAGGCCGTAGCCGCTGCTCTGCATTGTTTTAACGTCAGTACGCTTTGCAGGATATCTAGGAACCCCGCGTGGGCAACCTATTCCCTGCAAGAACACTGAGTACCCTCAGGCCCCCATGGGCCTGCTAAGCCACATCCAGGCCCGTAGCCCTTCGGAGCCACTCTGTGTATGCCGAGTGTAGGGCAACAGACTGCACTCTTTCTTGGGACAGCTTGATTTCCTCAACACTCCCACAGATCGACGAACACCTTTCTAGCAGGTCCAACATTCCGTGCAAGTCTGCCTCATTGCCCTAGTCTGAGCTGCACTGAGAATAACCCTCGGCTTCGCATTCCATCTGGGACCCCCTGCTTGAAGTCACCCTGCCTCCAGGAGAATGTCAGCCTGCATTCCGAATGCAACTAAAGCCCAGTTCCTCATGTAACACTGCCGGGTTTTGAAGAGCCACGGGCCCGGAGGCTTAGCTGGGGCGATCCTTGGTTGAGACAGTTCGCTATTTGCAGAACACCCTGCTTGGAGGAGTTGATTCAGGGAAGGAACCACTGGGTAACCTGTGTCTGTTTGGACTTGTTAGAAAGCACAGGGATGTATGCTGCGTGTGCCCGTGGAAATGGGGGCCTGATGGAACTAGCCTTGCTTTCCCATTTTGAAAGCTCCATTCATGCTGCCTTGAAGCTACTTGAAATTGACTGCTGTTGACAGGCCACTAGCCACTGTAGGCATGGCTCTGGGAAGAAAAGGAGTTTTCTCTAGCTAAGCCGAGTGCTTCGATGGCCGGGGTGGAGCTCATCCTGCCACGCTCTAGAGCTAAAGGGAAACTCAACGTGAGTACTGGCCTCCAGGTAAGTCCCTGAGTAACCGCGCAGAAATGGAGGCATGCAGCCCTTTCCACGAAGTCTTAGTCGCTGTTCTGCTTTATTGTATTTTATTTTTTAATGTTTTATTGTTTTTTTAAGATTTATGTATTGATTGATTGATTGCTATGTTGGGTCTTCGTTTCTGTCCTAGGGCCCTCTCCAGTTGCGGTAAGTGGGGGCCACTCTTCATCGCGGTGTGTAGGCCTCTCACTATCGCGGCCTCTCTTGTCGCGGAGCACAGGGTCCAGAGGCTCAGGCTCAGTAGTTGTGGCTCACGGGCCCAGATGCCCCACGGCATGTGGGATCCTCCCAGACCAGGGCTGGAACCCGTGTACCCTGCATTGGCAGGCAGATTCTCAACCACTGCGCCACCAGGGAAGCCCCTGTTCTGTTTTATTTTAAAGGAAGTACCCTTTTCAGGACTCCTAGGCCCCTCGGGTGTGCATCATTTTCCCTCCAAGATCAGTGAGTACCTCCAGACACCTGTGGGCCTGCTGGGCAAAATCGAGGCCCAAAGGTCGGTCCCTCGGAGGCCCTCTGTGTATGCCGAGTGAGGGGCAACACACTGCTCGTTCCTTATGGAGAGCTACATTTCCAGAGCACTGGAACAGCCTCAGGACCACATTTCTAGGCAGTGCGACGTGCCATGGAAGTGTTCGTCATGGCCCCCGTCTGAGCTGCCATGAGAAAACACTGTGCTTAGAATTCTTCGAGGACCTCGTACCTGAAGTCACTCTGCTCGAGGAGAAAGCCAGCATCCTACCATGCTGTGGCGCTAACGGGACACTCAGCGTGAACACTTGCCTCGAGGTAAGGCCCTGAATTGCCGTGCAGAAGCGGAGGCGTGCTGCAGTTTTCAGGAGGCCGTAGCCCCTGCTCAGCTGTAGTTTATTTATTTATTCATTTGTTTATCTATCTGTCTATCTATTTATTTATTTTTTTATGTAATTTATCATTTTTGTTTACTGTGTTGGTTCTTCGTTGCTGCATGTGAGCTTTCTCTAGTTGTAGCGAGCGGGGGCTACTCTTCGTTGCGGTGCTCGGGCTTCTCATTGTGGTGGCTCCTCTTGTTGTGGAGCAGAAGCTCTAGGCACGTGGACTTCAGTAGTTGTGGCATGCGGGCTCAGTCATTGTGGCTCCCGGATTCTAGAGCGCAGGCTCAGTCGTTGTGGAGCACGGGCTTAGTTGCTCCGCAGCATGTGAGATCTTGGTGGACCAAGGCTCGAACCCATGTCCCCTGCATCGGCAGGTGGATTCCCAACCACTGCACCACAAGCGAAGCCCCTGCTCTGCATTATTTTAACGTCAGTCCGCTTTGCAGGACATCTAGGAGCCTCGCGTGGGCAACCTCTTCCCTGCAAGAACACTGAGTAACCCCAGGCCCCCATGGGCCCGCTATGCCACATCCAGGCCCGTAGGCCTTCGGAGCCACTCTGTGTATGCCGAGTGTAGGGCAGCACACTGCACTCTTTCTTGGGACAGCTTGATTTCCCCAGCACTCCCACAGGTCGACGAACACTGTTCTAACAGGTCCAACATGCCGTGCAGGTCTGGCTCATTGCTGAAGTCTGAGCTACCCTTAGAAAAACCCTCGGCTTCGTATTCCACCTGGGACCCCCTGCCTGAAGTCACCCTGCCTCCAGGAGAAAGTCGGCTTGCGTTCCGACTGCAACGAAAGCCCAGTTCCTAGGGTAACACTGCAGGCTTCTGAAGAGCCACGGGCCCGGAGGCCTAGCTGGGGCGTTCCTTGGTTGAGGTAGTTCGATATTTGCAGAACACCCTGCTTCGAGGAGTTGATTCAGGGAAGGAACCACTGGGTAACCTGTGTCTGTTTGGACTTGTTAGAAAGCACAGGGATGTATGCTGCGTGTGCCCGTGGAAATGGGGGCCTGATGGAACTAGCCCTGCTTTCCCATTTTGAAAGCTCCATTCATGCTGCCTTGAAGCTACTTGAAATTGACTGCTGTTGACAGGCCACTAGCCACTGTAGGCATGGCTCTGGGAAGAAAATGAATTTTCTCTAGCTAAGCCGGGTGCTTCCATGGCCAGGGTGGAACTCATCCTGCCACGCTCTAGAGCTAAAGGGAAACTCAACGTGTGTACTGGCCTCGAGGTACGGCCCTGAGTAGCCGTGCAGAATGGGTGGCATGCAGCTGTTTCCATGAGGTCTTAGTCACTGTTTTGCTTTCTTTTAAAGGAAGTACCCTTTTCAGGACTCCTAGGCCCCTCGGGTGTGCATCCTTTTCCCTCCAAGATCAGTGAGTACCTCCAGACCCCTGTGGGCCTGCTGAGCAACATCGAGGCCCAAAGGTCGGTCCCTCGGAGGCCCTCTGTGTATGCCAAGTGATGGGCAACACACTGCTCCTTCCATAAGGAGAGCTACATTTCCAGAGCACTGGAACAGCCTCAGGACCACATTTCTAGGCAGTGCGACGTGCCATGGAAGTGTTCGTCATGGCCCCCGTCTGAGCTGCCATGAGAAAACACTCCGCTTAGAATTCTTCGAGGACCTCGTACCTGAAATCACTCTGCTCGAGGAGAAACCCAGCATCCTACCATGCTGTGTCGCTAACGGGACACTCAGTGAGAGCACGTGCCTCAAGGTAAGGCCCTGAATTGCCATGCAGAAGCGGAGGCGTGCAGCAGTTTCCCTGAGGCCGTAGCCGCTGCCCTGCATTGTTTTAACGTCAGTACGCTTTGCAGGATATCTAGGAACCCCGCGTGGGCAACCTATTCCCTGCAAGAACACTGAGTACCCTCAGGCCCCCATGGGCCTGCTAAGCCACATCCAGGCCCGTAGCCCTTCGGAGCCACTCTGTGTATGCCGAGTGTAGGGCAACAGACTGCACTCTTTCTTGGGACAGCTTGATTTCCTCAACACTCCCACAGATCGACGAACACCTTTCTAGCAGGTCCAACATTCCGTGCAAGTCAGCCTCATTGCCCTAGTCTGAGCTGCACTGAGAATAACCCTCGGCTTCGCATTCCATCTGGGACCCCCTACTTGAAGTCACCCTGCCTCCAGGAGAATGTCAGCCTGCGTTCCGACTGCAACTAAAGCCCAGTTCCTCATGTAACACTGCCGGGTTTTGAAGAGCCACGGGCCCGGAGGCTTAGCTGGGGCTTTCCTTGGTTGAGACAGTTCGCTATTTGCAGAACACCCTGCTTCGAGAAGTTGATTCAGGGAAGGAACCACTGGGTAACCTGTGTCTGTTTGGACTTGTTAGAAAGCACAGGGATGTATGCTGCGTGTGCCCGTGGAAATGGGGGCCTGATGGAACTAGCCTTGCTTTCCCATTTTGAAAGCTCCATTCATGCTGCCTTGAAGCTACTTGAAATTGACTGCTGTTGACAGGCCACTAGCCACTGTAGGCATGGCTCTGGGAAGAAAAGGAGTTTTCTCAAGCTAAGCCGGGTGCTTCGATGGCCGGGGTGGATCTCATCCTGCCACGCTCTAGAGCTAAAGGGAAACTCAACGTGAGTACTGGCCTCCAGGTAAGTCCCTGAGTAACCGCGCAGAAATGGAGGCATGCAGCCCTTTCCACGAAGTCTTAGTCGCTGTTCTGCTTTATTGTATTTTTTTTTTTTATGTTTTATTGTTTTTTTAAGATTTATGTATTGATTGATTGATTGCTATGTTGGGTCTTCGTTTCTGTTCTAGGGCCCTCTCCAGTTGCGGTAAGTGGGGGCCACTCTTCATCGCGGTGCGTAGGCCTCTCACTATCGTGGCCTCTCTTGTTGCGGAGCACAGGGTCCAGAGGCTCAGGCTCAGTAGTTGTGGCTCACGGGCCCAGATGCCCCACGGCATGTGGGATCCTCCCAGACCAGGGCTGGAACCCGTGTACCCTGCATTGGCAGGCAGATTCTCAACCACTGCGCCACCAGGGAAGCCCCTGTTCTGTTTTATTTTAAAGGAAGTACCCTTTTGAGGACTCCTAGGCCCCTCGGGTGTGCATCATTTTCCCTCCAAGATCAATGAGTACCTCCAGACCCCTGTGGGCCTGCTGGGCAAAATCGAGGCCCAAAGGTCGGTCCCTCGGAGGCCCTCTGTGTATGCCGAGTGAGGGGCAACACACTGCTCGTTCCTTATGGAGAGCTACATTTCCAGAGCACTGGAACAGCCTCAGGACCACATTTCTAGGCAGTGCGACGTGCCATGGAAGTGTTCGTCATGGCCCCCGTCTGAGCTGCAATGAGAAAACACTGTGCTTAGAATTCTTCGAGGACCTCGTACCTGAAGTCACTCTGCTCGAGGAGAAAGCCAGCATCCTACCATGCTGTGGCGCTAACGGGACACTCAGCGTGAGCACTTGCCTCGAGGTAAGGCGCTGAATTGCCGTGCAGAAGCAGAGGCGTGCTGCAGTTTTCAGGAGGACGTAGCCCCTGCTCAGCTGTAGTTTATTTATTTATTCATTTGTTTATCTATCTGTCTATCTATTTATTTATTTTTTTATGTAATTTATCATTTTTGTTTACTGTGTTGGTTCTTCGTTGCTGCATGTGAGCTTTCTCTAGTTGTAGCGAGCGGGGGCTACTCTTCGTTGCGGTGCTCGGGCTTCTCATTGTGGTGGCTCCTCTTGTTGTGGAGCAGAAGCTCTAGGCACGTGGACTTCAGTAGTTGTGGCATGCGGGCTCAGTCATTGTGGCTCCCGGACTCTAGAGCGCAGGCTCAGTCGTTGTGGAGCACGGGCTTAGTTGCTCCGCAGCATGTGAGACCTTGGTGGACCAAGGCTCGAAACCATGTCCCCTGCATCGGCAGGTGGATTCCCAACCACTGCACCACAAGCGAAGCCCCTGCTCTGCATTATTTTAACGTCAGTCCGCTTTGCAGGACATCTAGGAGCCTTGCGTGGGCAACCTCTTCCCTGCAAGAACACTGAGTAACCCCAGGCCCCCATGGGCCCGCTATGCCACATCCAGGCCCGTAGGCCTTCGGAGCCACTCTGTGTATGCCGAGTGTAGGGCAGCACACTGCACTCTTTCTTGGGACAGCTTGATTTCCCCAGCACTCCCACAGGTCGACGAACACTGTTCTAACAGGTCCAACATGCCGTGCAGGTCTGGCTCATTGCTGAAGTCTGAGCTACACTTAGAAAAACCCTCGGCTTCGTATTCCACCTGGGACCCCCTGCCTGAAGTCACCCTGCCTCCAGGAGAAAGTCGGCTTGCGTTCCGACTGCAACGAAAGCCCAGTTCCTAGGGTAACACTGCAGGCTTCTGAAGAGCCACGGGCCCGGAGGCCTAGCTGGGGCGTTCCTTGGTTGAGGTAGTTCGATATTTGCAGAACACCCTGCTTCGAGGAGTTGATTCAGGGAAGGAACCACTGGGTAACCTGTGTCTGTTTGGACTTGTTAGAAAGCACAGGGATGTATGCTGCGTGTGCCCGTGGAAATGGGGGCCTGATGGAACTAGCCCTGCTTTCCCATTTTGAAAGCTCCATTCATGCTGCCTTGAAGCTACTTGAAATTGACTGCTGTTGACAGGCCACTAGCCACTGTAGGCATGGCTCTGGGAAGAAAATGAATTTTCTCTAGCTAAGCCGGGTGCTTCCATGGCCAGGGTGGAACTCATCCTGCCACGCTCTAGAGCTAAAGGGAAACTCAACGTGAGTACTGGCCTCGAGGTACGGCCCTGAGTAGCCGTGCAGAATGGGTGGCATGCAGCTGTTTCCATGAGGTCTTAGTCACTGTTTTGCTTTCTTTTAAAGGAAGTACCCTTTTCAGGACTCCTAGGCCCCTCGGGTGTGCATCATTTTCCCTCCAAGATCAGTGAGTACCTCCAGACCCCTGTGGGCCTGCTGAGCAACATCGAGGCCCAAAGGTCGGTCCCTCGGAGGCCCTCTGTGTATGCCAAGTGATGGGCAACACACTGCTCCTTCCTTAAGGAGAGCTACATTTCCAGAGCACTGGAACAGCCTCAGGACCACATTTCTAGCCAGTGCGACGTGCCATGGAAGTGTTCGTCATGGCCCCCGTCTGAGCTGCCATGAGAAAACACTCCGCTTAGAATTCTTCGAGGACCTCGTACCTGAAATCACTCTGCTCGAGGAGAAAGCCAGCATCCTACCATGCTGTGTCGCTAACGGGACACTCAGCGAGAGCACGTGCCTCAAGGTAAGGCACTGAATTGCCATGCAGAAGCGGAGGCGTGCAGCAGTTTCCATGAGGCCGTAGCCGCTGCTCTGCATTGTTTTAACGTCAGTACGCTTTGCAGGATATCTAGGAACCCCGCGTGGGCAACCTATTCCCTGCAAGAACACTGAGTACCCTCAGGCCCCCATGGGCCTGCTAAGCCACATCCAGGCCCGTAGCCCTTCGGAGCCACTCTGTGCATGCCGAGTGTAGGGCAACAGACTGCACTCTTTCTTGGGACAGCTTGATTTCCTCAACACTCCCACAGATCGACGAACACCTTTCTAGCAGGTCCAACATTCCGTGCAAGTCTGCCTCATTGCCCTAGTCTGAGCTGCACTGAGAATAACCCTCGGCTTCGCATTCCATCTGGGACCCCCTGCTTGAAGTCACCCTGCCTCCAGGAGAATGTCAGCCTGCGTTCCGAATGCAACTAAAGCCCAGTTCCTCATGTAACACTGCCGGGTTTTGAAGAGCCACGGGCCTGGAGGCTTAGCTGGGGCGATCCTTGGTTGAGACAGTTCGCTATTTGCAGAACACCCTGCTTGGAGGAGTTGATTCAGGGAAGGAACCACTGGGTAACCTGTGTCTGTTTGGACTTGTTAGAAAGCACAGGGATGTATGCTGCGTGTGCCCGTGGAAATGGGGGCCTGATGGAACTAGCCTTGCTTTCCCATTTTGAAAGCTCCATTCATGCTGCCTTGAAGCTACTTGAAATTGACTGCTGTTGACAGGCCACTAGCCACTGTAGGCATGGCTCTGGGAAGAAAAGGAGTTTTCTCTAGCTAAGCCGGGTGCTTCGATGGCCGGGGTGGAGCTCATCCTGCCACGCTCTAGAGCTAAAGGGAAACTCAACGTGAGTACTGGCCTCCAGGTAAGTCCCTGAGTAACCGCGCAGAAATGGAGGCATGCAGCCCTTTCCACGAAGTCTTAGTCGCTGTTCTGCTTTATTGTATTTTATTTTTTAATGTTTTATTGTTTTTTTAAGATTTATGTATTGATTGATTGATTGCTATGTTGGGTCTTCGTTTCTGTCCTAGGGCCCTCTCCAGTTGTGGTAAGTGGGGGCCACTCTTCATCGCGGTGTGTAGGCCTCTCACTATCGCAGCCTCTCTTGTCGCGGAGCACAGGGTCCAGAGGCTCAGGCTCAGTAGTTGTGGCTCACGGGCCCAGATGCCCCACGGCATGTGGGATCCTCCCAGACCAGGGCTGGAACCCGTGTACCCTGCATTGGCAGGCAGATTCTCAACCACTGCGCCACCAGGGAAGCCCCTGTTCTGTTTTATTTTAAAGGAAGTACCCTTTTCAGGACTCCTAGGCCCCTCGGGTGTGCATCATTTTCCCTCCAAGATCAGTGAGTACCTCCAGACCCCTGTGGGCCTGCTGGGCAAAATCGAGGCCCAAAGGTCGGTCCCTCGGAGGCCCTCTGTGTATGCCGAGTGAGGGGCAACACACTGCTCGTTCCTTATGGAGAGCTACATTTCCAGAGCACTGGAACAGCCTCAGGACCACATTTCTAGGCAGTGCGACGTGCCATGGAAGTGTTCGTCACGGCCCCCGTCTGAGCTGCCATGAGAAAACACTGTGCTTAGAATTCTTCGAGGACCTCGTACCTGAAGTCACTCTGCTCGAGGAGAAAGCCAGCATCCTACTATGCTGTGGCGCTAACGGGACACTCAGCGTGAACACTTGCCTCGAGGTAAGGCCCTGAATTGCCGTGCAGAAGCGGAGGCGTGCTGCAGTTTTCAGGAGGCCGTAGCCCCTGCTCAGCTGTAGTTTATTTATTTATTCATTTGTTTATCTATCTGTCTATCTATTTATTTATTTTTTTATGTAATTTATCATTTTTGTTTACTGTGTTGGTTCTTCGTTGCTGCATGTGAGCTTTCTCTAGTTGTAGCGAGCGGGGGCTACTCTTCGTTGCGGTGCTCGGGCTTCTCATTGTGGTGGCTCCTCTTGTTGTGGAGCAGAAGCTCTAGGCACGTGGACTTCAGTAGTTGTGGCATGCGGGCTTAGTCATTGTGGCTCCCGGACTCTAGAGCGCAGGCTCAGTCGTTGTGGAGCACGGGCTTAGTTGCTCCGCAGCATGTGAGATCTTGGTGGACCAAGGCTCGAACCCATGTCCCCTGCATCGGCAGGTGGATTCCCAACCACTGCACCACAAGCGAAGCCCCTGCTCTGCATTATTTTAACGTCAGTCCGCTTTGCAGGACATCTAGGAGCCTCGCGTGGGCAACCTCTTCCCTGCAAGAACACTGAGTAACCCCAGGCCCCCATGGGCCCGCTATGCCACATCCAGGCCCGTAGGCCTTCGGAGCCACTCTGTGTATGCCGAGTGTAGGGCAGCACACTGCACTCTTTCTTGGGACAGCTTGATTTCCCCAGCACTCCCACAGGTCGACGAACACTGTTCTAACAGGTCCAACATGCCGTGCAGGTCTGGCTCATTGCTGAAGTCTGAGCTACACTTAGAAAAACCCTCGGCTTCGTATTCCACCTGGGACCCCCTGCCTGAAGTCACCCTGCCTCCAGGAGAAAGTCGGCTTGCGTTCCGACTGCAACGAAAGCCCAGTTCCTAGGGTAACACTGCAGGCTTCTGAAGAGCCACGGGCCCGGAGGCCTAGCTGGGGCGTTCCTTGGTTGAGGTAGTTCGATATTTGCAGAACACCCTGCTTCGAGGAGTTGATTCAGGGAAGGAACCACTGGGTAACCTGTGTCTGTTTGGACTTGTTAGAAAGCACAGGGATGTATGCTGCGTGTGCCCGTGGAAATGGGGGCCTGATGGAACTAGCCCTGCTTTCCCATTTTGAAAGCTCCATTCATGCTGCCTTGAAGCTACTTGAAATTGACTGCTGTTGACAGGCCACTAGCCACTGTAGGCATGGCTCTGGGAAGAAAATGAATTTTCTCTAGCTAAGCCGGGTGCTTCCATGGCCAGGGTGGAACTCATCCTGCCACGCTCTAGAGCTAAAGGGAAACTCAACGTGAGTACTGGCCTCGAGGTACGGCCCTGAGTAGCCGTGAAGAATGGGTGGCATGCAGCTGTTTCCATGAGGTCTTAGTCACTGTTTTGCTTTCTTTTAAAGGAAAGTACCCTTTTCAGGACTCCTAGGCCCCTCGGGTGTGCATCCTTTTCCCTCCAAGATCAGTGAGTACCTCCAGACCCCTGTGGGCCTGCTGAGCAACATCGAGGCCCAAAGGTCGGTCCCTCGGAGGCCCTCTGTGTATGCCAAGTGATGGGCAACACACTGCTCCTTCCTTAAGGAGAGCTACATTTCCAGAGCACTGGAACAGCCTCAGGACCACATTTCTAGCCAGTGCGACGTGCCATGGAAGTGTTCGTCATGGCCCCCGTCTGAGCTGCCATGAGAAAACACTCCGCTTAGAATTCTTCGAGGACCTCGTACCTGAAATCACTCTGCTCGAGGAGAAAGCCAGCATCCTACCATGCTGTGTCGCTAACGGGACACTCAGCGAGAGCACGTGCCTCAAGGTAAGGCACTGAATTGCCATGCAGAAGCGGAGGCGTGCAGCAGTTTCCATGAGGCCGTAGCCGCTGCTCTGCATTGTTTTAACGTCAGTACGCTTTGCAGGATATCTAGGAACCCCGCGTGGGCAACCTATTCCCTGCAAGAACACTGAGTACCCTCAGGCCCCCATGGGCCTGCTAAGCCACATCCAGGCCCGTAGCCCTTCGGAGCCACTCTGTGTATGCCGAGTGTAGGGCAACAGACTGCACTCTTTCTTGGGACAGCTTGATTTCCTCAACACTCCCACAGATCGACGAACACCTTTCTAGCAGGTCCAACATTCCGTGCAAGTCTGCCTCATTGCCCTAGTCTGAGCTGCACTGAGAATAACCCTCGGCTTCGCATTCCATCTGGGACCCCCTGCTTGAAGTCACCCTGCCTCCAGGAGAATGTCAGCCTGCGTTCCGAATGCAACTAAAGCCCAGTTCCTCATGTAACACTGCCGGGTTTTGAAGAGCCACGGGCCCGGAGGCTTAGCTGGGGCGATCCTTGGTTGAGACAGTTCGCTATTTGCAGAACACCCTGCTTGGAGGAGTTGATTCAGGGAAGGAACCACTGGGTAACCTGTGTCTCTTTGGACTTGTTAGAAAGCACAGGGATGTATGCTGCGTGTGCCCGTGGAAATGGGGGCCTGATGGAACTAGCCTTGCTTTCCCATTTTGAAAGCTCCATTCATGCTGCCTTGAAGCTACTTGAAATTGACTGCTGTTGACAGGCCACTAGCCACTGTAGGCATGGCTCTGGGAAGAAAAGGAGTTTTCTCTAGCTAAGCCGGGTGCTTCGATGGCCGGGGTGGAGCTCATCCTGCCACGCTCTAGAGCTAAAGGGAAACTCAACGTGAGTACTGGCCTCCAGGTAAGTCCCTGAGTAACCGCGCAGAAATGGAGGCATGCAGCCCTTTCCACGAAGTCTTAGTCGCTGTTCTGCTTTATTGTATTTTATTTTTTAATGTTTTATTGTTTTTTTAAGATTTATGTATTGATTGATTGATTGCTATGTTGGGTCTTCGTTTCTGTCCTAGGGCCCTCTCCAGTTGCGGTAAGTGGGGGCCACTCTTCATCGCGGTGTGTAGGCCTCTCACTATCGCAGCCTCTCTTGTCGCGGAGCACAGGGTCCAGAGGCTCAGGCTCAGTAGTTGTGACTCACGGGCCCAGATGCCCCACGGCATGTGGGATCCTCCCAGACCAGGGCTGGAACCCGTGTACCCTGCATTGGCAGGCAGATTCTCAACCACTGCGCCACCAGGGAAGCCCCTGTTCTGTTTTATTTTAAAGGAAGTACCCTTTTCAGGACTCCTAGGCCCCTCGGGTGTGCATCATTTTCCCTCCAAGATCAGTGAGTACCTCCAGACCCCTGTGGGCCTGCTGAGCAACATCGAGGCCCAAAGGTCGGTCCCTCGGAGGCCCTCTGTGTATGCCAAGTGATGGGCAACACACTGCTCCTTCCTTAAGGAGAGCTACATTTCCAGAGCACTGTAACAGCCTCAGGACCACATTTCTAGCCAGTGCGACGTGCCATGGAAGTGTTCGTCATGGCCCCCGTCTGAGCTGCCATGAGAAAACACTCCGCTTAGAATTCTTCGAGGACCTCGTACCTGAAATCACTCTGCTCGAGGAGAAAGCCAGCATCCTACCATGCTGTGTCGCTAACGGGACACTCAGCGAGAGCACGTGCCTCAAGGTAAGGCACTGAATTGCCATGCAGAAGCGGAGGCGTGCAGCAGTTTCCATGAGGCCGTAGCCGCTGCTCTGCATTGTTTTAACGTCAGTACGCTTTGCAGGATATCTAGGAACCCCGCGTGGGCAACCTATTCCCTGCAAGAACACTGAGTACCCTCAGGCCCCCATGGGCCTGCTAAGCCACATCCAGGCCCGTAGCCCTTCGGAGCCACTCTGTGTATGCCGAGTGTAGGGCAACAGACTGCACTCTTTCTTGGGACAGCTTGATTTCCTCAACACTCCCACAGATCGACGAACACCTTTCTAGCAGGTCCAACATTCCGTGCAAGTCTGCCTCATTGCCCTAGTCTGAGCTGCACTGAGAATAACCCTCGGCTTCGCATTCCATCTGGGACCCCCTGCTTGAAGTCACCCTGCCTCCAGGAGAATGTCAGCCTGCGTTCCGAATGCAACTAAAGCCCAGTTCCTCATGTAACACTGCCGGGTTTTGAAGAGCCACGGGCCCGGAGGCTTAGCTGGGGCGATCCTTGGTTGAGACAGTTCGCTATTTGCAGAACACCCTGCTTGGAGGAGTTGATTCAGGGAAGGAACCACTGGGTAACCTGTGTCTCTTTGGACTTGTTAGAAAGCACAGGGATGTATGCTGCGTGTGCCCGTGGAAATGGGGGCCTGATGGAACTAGCCTTGCTTTCCCATTTTGAAAGCTCCATTCATGCTGCCTTGAAGCTACTTGAAATTGACTGCTGTTGACAGGCCACTAGCCACTGTAGGCATGGCTCTGGGAAGAAAAGGAGTTTTCTCTAGCTAAGCCGGGTGCTTCGATGGCCGGGGTGGAGCTCATCCTGCCACGCTCTAGAGCTAAAGGGAAACTCAACGTGAGTACTGGCCTCCAGGTAAGTCCCTGAGTAACCGCGCAGAAATGGAGGCATGCAGCCCTTTCCACGAAGTCTTAGTCGCTGTTCTGCTTTATTGTATTTTTTTTTTATGTTTTATTGTTTTTTTAAGATTTATGTATTGATTGATTGATTGCTATGTTGGGTCTTCGTTTCTGTTCTAGGGCCCTCTCCAGTTGCGGCAAGTGGGGGCCACTCTTCATCGCGGTGCGTAGGCCTCTCACTATCGTGGCCTCTCTTGTTGCGGAGCACAGGGTCCAGAGGCTCAGGCTCAGTAGTTGTGGCTCACGGGCCCAGATGCCCCACGGCATGTGGGATCCTCCCAGACCAGGGCTGGAACCCGTGTACCCTGCATTGGCAGGCAGATTCTCAACCACTGCGCCACCAGGGAAGCCCCTGTTCTGTTTTATTTTAAAGGAAGTACCCTTTTCAGGACTCCTAGGCCCCTCGGGTGTGCATCATTTTCCCTCCAAGATCAATGAGTACCTCCAGACCCCTGTGGGCCTGCTGGGCAAAATCGAGGCCCAAAGGTCGGTCCCTCGGAGGCCCTCTGTGTATGCCGAGTGAGGGGCAACACACTGCTCGTTCCTTATGGAGAGCTACATTTCCAGAGCACTGGAACAGCCTCAGGACCACATTTCTAGGCAGTGCGACGTGCCATGGAAGTGTTCGTCATGGCCCCCGTCTGAGCTGCAATGAGAAAACACTGTGCTTAGAATTCTTCGAGGACCTCGTACCTGAAGTCACTCTGCTCGAGGAGAAAGCCAGCATCCTACCATGCTGTGGCGCTAACGGGACACTCAGCGTGAGCACTTGCCTCGAGGTAAGGCGCTGAATTGCCGTGCAGAAGCAGAGGCGTGCTGCAGTTTTCAGGAGGACGTAGCCCCTGCTCAGCTGTAGTTTATTTATTTATTCATTTGTTTATCTATCTGTCTATCTATTTATTTATTTTTTTATGTAATTTATCATTTTTGTTTACTGTGTTGGTTCTTCGTTGCTGCATGTGAGCTTTCTCTAGTTGTAGCGAGCGGGGGCTACTCTTCGTTGCGGTGCTCGGGCTTCTCATTGTGGTGGCTCCTCTTGTTGTGGAGCAGAAGCTCTAGGCACGTGGACTTCAGTAGTTGTGGCATGCGGGCTCAGTCATTGTGGCTCCCGGACTCTAGAGCGCAGGCTCAGTCGTTGTGGAGCACGGGCTTAGTTGCTCCGCAGCATGTGAGACCTTGGTGGACCAAGGCTCGAAACCATGTCCCCTGCATCGGCAGGTGGATTCCCAACCACTGCACCACAAGCGAAGCCCCTGCTCTGCATTATTTTAACGTCAGTCCGCTTTGCAGGACATCTAGGAGCCTCGCGTGGGCAACCTCTTCCCTGCAAGAACACTGAGTAACCCCAGGCCCCCATGGGCCCGCTATGCCACATCCAGGCCCGTAGGCCTTCGGAGCCACTCTGTGTATGCCGAGTGTAGGGCAGCACACTGCACTCTTTCTTGGGACAGCTTGATTTCCCCAGCACTCCCACAGGTCGACGAACACTGTTCTAACAGGTCCAACATGCCGTGCAGGTCTGGCTCATTGCTGAAGTCTGAGCTACACTTAGAAAAACCCTCGGCTTCGTATTCCACCTGGGACCCCCTGCCTGAAGTCACCCTGCCTCCAGGAGAAAGTCGGCTTGCGTTCCGACTGCAACGAAAGCCCAGTTCCTAGGGTAACACTGCAGGCTTCTGAAGAGCCACGGGCCCGGAGGCCTAGCTGGGGCGTTCCTTGGTTGAGGTAGTTCGATATTTGCAGAACACCCTGCTTCGAGGAGTTGATTCAGGGAAGGAACCACTGGGTAACCTGTGTCTGTTTGGACTTGTTAGAAAGCACAGGGATGTATGCTGCGTGTGCCCGTGGAAATGGGGGCCTGATGGAACTAGCCCTGCTTTCCCATTTTGAAAGCTCCATTCATGCTGCCTTGAAGCTACTTGAAATTGACTGCTGTTGACAGGCCACTAGCCACTGTAGGCATGGCTCTGGGAAGAAAATGAATTTTCTCTAGCTAAGCCGGGTGCTTCCATGGCCAGGGTGGAACTCATCCTGCCACGCTCTAGAGCTAAAGGGAAACTCAACGTGAGTACTGGCCTCGAGGTACGGCCCTGAGTAGCCGTGCAGAATGGGTGGCATGCAGCTGTTTCCATGAGGTCTTAGTCACTGTTTTGCTTTCTTTTAAAGGAAGTACCCTTTTCAGGACTCCTAGGCCCCTCGGGTGTGCATCATTTTCCCTCCAAGATCAGTGAGTACCTCCAGACCCCTGTGGGCCTGCTGAGCAACATCGAGGCCCAAAGGTCGGTCCCTCGGAGGCCCTCTGTGTATGCCAAGTGATGGGCAACACACTGCTCCTTCCTTAAGGAGAGCTACATTTCCAGAGCACTGGAACAGCCTCAGGACCACATTTCTAGCCAGTGCGACGTGCCATGGAAGTGTTCGTCATGGCCCCCGTCTGAGCTGCCATGAGAAAACACTCCGCTTAGAATTCTTCGAGGACCTCGTACCTGAAATCACTCTGCTCGAGGAGAAAGCCAGCATCCTACCATGCTGTGTCGCTAACGGGACACTCAGCGAGAGCACGTGCCTCAAGGTAAGGCACTGAATTGCCATGCAGAAGCGGAGGCGTGCAGCAGTTTCCATGAGGCCGTAGCCGCTGCTCTGCATTGTTTTAACGTCAGTACGCTTTGCAGGATATCTAGGAACCCCGCGTGGGCAACCTATTCCCTGCAAGAACACTGAGTACCCTCAGGCCCCCATGGGCCTGCTAAGCCACATCCAGGCCCGTAGCCCTTCGGAGCCACTCTGTGTATGCCGAGTGTAGGGCAACAGACTGCACTCTTTCTTGGGACAGCTTGATTTCCTCAACACTCCCACAGATCGACGAACACCTTTCTAGCAGGTCCAACATTCCGTGCAAGTCTGCCTCATTGCCCTAGTCTGAGCTGCACTGAGAATAACCCTCGGCTTCGCATTCCATCTGGGACCCCCTGCTTGAAGTCACCCTGCCTCCAGGAGAATGTCAGCCTGCGTTCCGAATGCAACTAAAGCCCAGTTCCTCATGTAACACTGCCGGGTTTTGAAGAGCCACGGGCCTGGAGGCTTAGCTGGGGCGATCCTTGGTTGAGACAGTTCGCTATTTGCAGAACACCCTGCTTGGAGGAGTTGATTCAGGGAAGGAACCACTGGGTAACCTGTGTCTGTTTGGACTTGTTAGAAAGCACAGGGATGTATGCTGCGTGTGCCCGTGGAAATGGGGGCCTGATGGAACTAGCCTTGCTTTCCCATTTTGAAAGCTCCATTCATGCTGCCTTGAAGCTACTTGAAATTGACTGCTGTTGACAGGCCACTAGCCACTGTAGGCATGGCTCTGGGAAGAAAAGGAGTTTTCTCTATCTAAGCCGGGTGCTTCGATGGCCGGGGTGGAGCTCATCCTGCCACGCTCTAGAGCTAAAGGGAAACTCAACGTGAGTACTGGCCTCCAGGTAAGTCCCTGAGTAACCGCGCAGAAATGGAGGCATGCAGCCCTTTCCACGAAGTCTTAGTCGCTGTTCTGCTTTATTGTATTTTATTTTTTAATGTTTTATTGTTTTTTTAAGATTTATGTATTGATTGATTGATTGCTATGTTGGGTCTTCGTTTCTGTCCTAGGGCCCTCTCCAGTTGCGGTAAGTGGGGGCCACTCTTCATCGCGGTGTGTAGGCCTCTCACTATCGCAGCCTCTCTTGTCGCGGAGCACAGGGTCCAGAGGCTCAGGCTCAGTAGTTGTGACTCACGGGCCCAGATGCCCCACGGCATGTGGGATCCTCCCAGACCAGGGCTGGAACCCGTGTACCCTGCATTGGCAGGCAGATTCTCAACCACTGCGCCACCAGGGAAGCCCCTGTTCTGTTTTATTTTAAAGGAAGTACCCTTTTCAGGACTCCTAGGCCCCTCGGGTGTGCATCATTTTCCCTCCAAGATCAGTGAGTACCTCCAGACCCCTGTGGGCCTGCTGAGCAACATCGAGGCCCAAAGGTCGGTCCCTCGGAGGCCCTCTGTGTATGCCAAGTGATGGGCAACACACTGCTCCTTCCTTAAGGAGAGCTACATTTCCAGAGCACTGGAACAGCCTCAGGACCACATTTCTAGCCAGTGCGACGTGCCATGGAAGTGTTCGTCATGGCCCCCGTCTGAGCTGCCATGAGAAAACACTCCGCTTAGAATTCTTTGAGGACCTCGTACCTGAAATCACTCTGCTCGAGGAGAAAGCCAGCATCCTACCATGCTGTGTCGCTAACGGGACACTCAGCGAGAGCACGTGCCTCAAGGTAAGGCACTGAATTGCCATGCAGAAGCGGAGGCGTGCAGCAGTTTCCATGAGGCCGTAGCCGCTGCTCTGCATTGTTTTAACGTCAGTACGCTTTGCAGGATATCTAGGAACCCCGCGTGGGCAACCTATTCCCTGCAAGAACACTGAGTACCCTCAGGCCCCCATGGGCCTGCTAAGCCACTTCCAGGCCCGTAGCCCTTCGGAGCCACTCTGTGTATGCCGAGTGTAGGGCAACAGACTGCACTCTTTCTTGGGACAGCTTGATTTCCTCAACACTCCCACAGATCGACGAACACCTTTCTAGCAGGTCCAACATTCCGTGCAAGTCTGCCTCATTGCCCTAGTCTGAGCTGCACTGAGAATAACCCTCGGCTTCGCATTCCATCTGGGACCCCCTGCTTGAAGTCACCCTGCCTCCAGGAGAATGTCAGCCTGCGTTCCGAATGCAACTAAAGCCCAGTTCCTCATGTAACACTGCCGGGTTTTGAAGAGCCACGGGCCCGGAGGCTTAGCTGGGGCGATCCTTGGTTGAGACAGTTCGCTATTTGCAGAACACCCTGCTTGGAGGAGTTGATTCAGGGAAGGAACCACTGGGTAACCTGTGTCTGTTTGGACTTGTTAGAAAGCACAGGGATGTATGCTGCGTGTGCCCGTGGAAATGGGGGCCTGATGGAACTAGCCTTGCTTTCCCATTTTGAAAGCTCCATTCATGCTGCCTTGAAGCTACTTGAAATTGACTGCTGTTGACAGGCCACTAGCCACTGTAGGCATGGCTCTGAGAAGAAAAGGAGTTTTCTCTAGCTAAGCCGGGTGCTTCGATGGCCGGGGTGGAGCTCATCCTGCCACGCTCTAGAGCTAAAGGGAAACTCAACGTGAGTACTGGCCTCCAGGTAAGTCCCTGAGTAACCGCGCAGAAATGGAGGCATGCAGCCCTTTCCACGAAGTCTTAGTCGCTGTTCTGCTTTATTGTATTTTATTTTTTAATGTTTTATTGTTTTTTTAAGATTTATGTATTGATTGATTGATTGCTATGTTGGGTCTTCGTTTCTGTCCTAGGGCCCTCTCCAGTTGCGGTAAGTGGGGGCCACTCTTCATCGCGGTGTGTAGGCCTCTCACTATCGCAGCCTCTCTTGTCGCGGAGCACAGGGTCCAGAGGCTCAGGCTCAGTAGTTGTGACTCACGGGCCCAGATGCCCCACGGCATGTGGGATCCTCCCAGACCAGGGCTGGAACCCGTGTACCCTGCATTGGCAGGCAGATTCTCAACCACTGCGCCACCAGGGAAGCCCCTGTTCTGTTTTATTTTAAAGGAAGTACCCTTTTCAGGACTCCTAGGCCCCTCGGGTGTGCATCATTTTCCCTCCAAGATCAGTGAGTACCTCCAGACCCCTGTGGGCCTGCTGGGCAAAATCGAGGCCCAAAGGTCGGTCCCTCGGAGGCCCTCTGTGTATGCCGAGTGAGGGGCAACACACTGCTCGTTCCTTCTGGAGAGCTACATTTCCAGAGCACTGGAACAGCCTCAGGACCACATTTCTAGGCAGTGCGACGTGCCATGGAAGTGTTCGTCATGGCCCCCGTCTGAGCTGCCATGAGAAAACACTGTGCTTAGAATTCTTCGAGGACCTCGTACCTGAAGTCACTCTGCTCGAGGAGAAAGCCAGCATCCTACCATGCTGTGGCGCTAACGGGACACTCAGCGTGAACACTTGCCTCGAGGTAAGGCCCTGAATTGCCGTGCAGAAGCGGAGGCGTGCTGCAGTTTTCAGGAGGCCGTAGCCCCTGCTCAGCTGTAGTTTATTTATTTATTCATTTGTTTATCTATCTGTCTATCTATTTATTTATTTTTTTATGTAATTTATCATTTTTGTTTACTGTGTTGGTTCTTCGTTGCTGCATGTGAGCTTTCTCTAGTTGTAGCGAGCGGGGGCTACTCTTCGTTGCGGTGCTCAGGCTTCTCATTGTGGTGGCTCCTCTTGTTGTGGAGCAGAAGCTCTAGGCACGTGGACTTCAGTAGTTGTGGCATGCGGGCTCAGTCATTGTGGCTCCCGGACTCTAGAGCGCAGGCTCAGTCGTTGTGGAGCACGGGCTTAGTTGCTCCGCAGCATGTGAGATCTTGGTGGACCAAGGCTCGAACCCATGTCCCCTGCATCGGCAGGTGGATTCCCAACCACTGCACCACAAGCGAAGCCCCTGCTCTGCATTATTTTAACGTCAGTCCGCTTTGCAGGACATCTAGGAGCCTCGCGTGGGCAACCTCTTCCGTGCAAGAACACTGAGTAACCCCAGGCCCCCATGGGCCCGCTATGCCACATCCAGGCCCGTAGGCCTTCGGAGCCACTCTGTGTATGCCGAGTGTAGGGCAGCACACTGCACTCTTTCTTGGGACAGCTTGATTTCCCCAGCACTCCCACAGGTCGACGAACACTGTTCTAACAGGTCCAACATGCCGTGCAGGTCTGGCTCATTGCTGAAGTCTGAGCTACACTTAGAAAAACCCTCGGCTTCGTATTCCACCTGGGACCCCCTGCCTGAAGTCACCCTGCCTCCAGGAGAAAGTCGGCTTGCGTTCCGACTGCAACGAAAGTCCAGTTCCTAGGGTAACACTGCAGGCTTCTGAAGAGCCACGGGCCCGGAGGCCTAGCTGGGGCGTTCCTTGGTTGAGGTAGTTCGATATTTGCAGAACACCCTGCTTCGAGGAGTTGATTCAGGGAAGGAACCACTGGGTAACCTGTGTCTGTTTGGACTTGTTAGAAAGCCCAGGGATGTATGCTGCGTGTGCCCGTGGAAATGGGGGCCTGATGGAACTAGCCCTGCTTTCCCATTTTGAAAGCTCCATTCATGCTGCCTTGAAGCTACTTGAAATTGACTGCTGTTGACAGGCCACTAGCCACTGTAGGCATGGCTCTGGGAAGAAAATGAATTTTCTCTAGCTAAGCCGGGTGCTTCCATGGCCAGGGTGGAACTCATCCTGCCACGCTCTAGAGCTAAAGGGAAACTCAACGTGAGTACTGGCCTCGAGGTACGGCCCTGAGTAGCCGTGAAGAATGGGTGGCATGCAGCTGTTTCCATGAGGTCTTAGTCACTGTTTTGCTTTCTTTTAAAGGAAGTACCCTTTTCAGGACTCCTAGGCCCCTCGGGTGTGCATCCTTTTCCCTCCAAGATCAGTGAGTACCTCCAGACCCCTGTGGGCCTGCTGAGCAACATCGAGGCCCAAAGGTCGGTCCCTCGGAGGCCCTCTGTGTATGCCAAGTGATGGGCAACACACTGCTCCTTCCTTAAGGAGAGCTACATTTCCAGAGCACTGGAACAGCCTCAGGACCACATTTCTAGCCAGTGCGACGTGCCATGGAAGTGTTCGTCATGGCCCCCGTCTGAGCTGCCATGAGAAAACACTCCGCTTAGAATTCTTCGAGGACCTCGTACCTGAAATCACTCTGCTCGAGGAGAAAGCCAGCATCCTACCATGCTGTGTCGCTAACGGGACACTCAGCGAGAGCACGTGCCTCAAGGTAAGGCACTGAATTGCCATGCAGAAGCGGAGGCGTGCAGCAGTTTCCATGAGGCCGTAGCCGCTGCTCTGCATTGTTTTAACGTCAGTACGCTTTGCAGGATATCTAGGAACCCCGCGTGGGCAACCTATTCCCTGCAAGAACACTGAGTACCCTCAGGCCCCCATGGGCCTGCTAAGCCACATCCAGGCCCGTAGCCCTTCGGAGCCACTCTGTGTATGCCGAGTGTAGGGCAACAGACTGCACTCTTTCTTGGGACAGCTTGATTTCCTCAACACTCCCACAGATCGACGAACACCTTTCTAGCAGGTCCAACATTCCGTGCAAGTCTGCCTCATTGCCCTAGTCTGAGCTGCACTGAGAATAACCCTCGGCTTCGCATTCCATCTGGGACCCCCTGCTTGAAGTCACCCTGCCTCCAGGAGAATGTCAGCCTGCGTTCCGAATGCAACTAAAGCCCAGTTCCTCATGTAACACTGCCGGGTTTTGAAGAGCCACGGGCCCGGAGGCTTAGCTGGGGCGATCCTTGGTTGAGACAGTTCGCTATTTGCAGAACACCCTGCTTGGAGGAGTTGATTCAGGGAAGGAACCACTGGGTAACCTGTGTCTGTTTGGACTTGTTAGAAAGCACAGGGATGTATGCTGCGTGTGCCCGTGGAAATGGGGGCCTGATGGAACTAGCCTTGCTTTCCCATTTTGAAAGCTCCATTCATGCTGCCTTGAAGCTACTTGAAATTGACTGCTGTTGACAGGCCACTAGCCACTGTAGGCATGGCTCTGGGAAGAAAAGGAGTTTTCTCTAGCTAAGCCGGGTGCTTCGATGGCCGGGGTGGAGCTCATCCTGCCACGCTCTAGAGCTAAAGGGAAACTCAACGTGAGTACTGGCCTCCAGGTAAGTCCCTGAGTAACCGCGCAGAAATGGAGGCATGCAGCCCTTTCCACGAAGTCTTAGTCGCTGTTCTGCTTTATTGTATTTTATTTTTTAATGTTTTATTGTTTTTTTAAGATTTATGTATTGATTGATTGATTGCTATGTTGGGTCTTCGTTTCTGTCCTAGGGCCCTCTCCAGTTGCGGTAAGTGGGGGCCACTCTTCATCGCGGTGTGTAGGCCTCTCACTATCGCAGCCTCTCTTGTCGCGGAGCACAGGGTCCAGAGGCTCAGGCTCAGTAGTTGTGACTCACGGGCCCAGATGCCCCACGGCATGTGGGATCCTCCCAGACCAGGGCTGGAACCCGTGTACCCTGCATTGGCAGGCAGATTCTCAACCACTGCGCCACCAGGGAAGCCCCTGTTCTGTTTTATTTTAAAGGAAGTACCCTTTTCAGGACTCCTAGGCCCCTCGGGTGTGCATCATTTTCCCTCCAAGATCAGTGAGTACCTCCAGACCCCTGTGGGCCTGCTGAGCAACATCGAGGCCCAAAGGTCGGTCCCTCGGAGGCCCTCTGTGTATGCCAAGTGATGGGCAACACACTGCTCCTTCCTTAAGGAGAGCTACATTTCCAGAGCACTGGAACAGCCTCAGGACCACATTTCTAGCCAGTGCGACGTGCCATGGAAGTGTTCGTCATGGCCCCCGTCTGAGCTGCCATGAGAAAACACTCCGCTTAGAATTCTTTGAGGACCTCGTACCTGAAATCACTCTGCTCGAGGAGAAAGCCAGCATCCTACCATGCTGTGTCGCTAACGGGACACTCAGCGAGAGCACGTGCCTCAAGGTAAGGCACTGAATTGCCATGCAGAAGCGGAGGCGTGCAGCAGTTTCCATGAGGCCGTAGCCGCTGCCCTGCATTGTTTTAACGTCAGTACGCTTTGCAGGATATCTAGGAACCCCGCGTGGGCAACCTATTCCCTGCAAGAACACTGAGTACCCTCAGGCCCCCATGGGCCTGCTAAGCCACTTCCAGGCCCGTAGCCCTTCGGAGCCACTCTGTGTATGCCGAGTGTAGGGCAACAGACTGCACTCTTTCTTGGGACAGCTTGATTTCCTCAACACTCCCACAGATCGACGAACACCTTTCTAGCAGGTCCAACATTCCGTGCAAGTCTGCCTCATTGCCCTAGTCTGAGCTGCACTGAGAATAACCCTCGGCTTCGCATTCCATCTGGGACCCCCTGCTTGAAGTCACCCTGCCTCCAGGAGAATGTCAGCCTGCGTTCCGAATGCAACTAAAGCCCAGTTCCTCATGTAACACTGCCGGGTTTTGAAGAGCCACGGGCCCGGAGGCTTAGCTGGGGCGATCCTTGGTTGAGACAGTTCGCTATTTGCAGAACACCCTGCTTGGAGGAGTTGATTCAGGGAAGGAACCACTGGGTAACCTGTGTCTGTTTGGACTTGTTAGAAAGCACAGGGATGTATGCTGCGTGTGCCCGTGGAAATGGGGGCCTGATGGAACTAGCCTTGCTTTCCCATTTTGAAAGCTCCATTCATGCTGCCTTGAAGCTACTTGAAATTGACTGCTGTTGACAGGCCACTAGCCACTGTAGGCATGGCTCTGAGAAGAAAAGGAGTTTTCTCTAGCTAAGCCGGGTGCTTCGATGGCCGGGGTGGAGCTCATCCTGCCACGCTCTAGAGCTAAAGGGAAACTCAACGTGAGTACTGGCCTCCAGGTAAGTCCCTGAGTAACCGCGCAGAAATGGAGGCATGCAGCCCTTTCCACGAAGTCTTAGTCGCTGTTCTGCTTTATTGTATTTTATTTTTTAATGTTTTATTGTTTTTTTAAGATTTATGTATTGATTGATTGATTGCTATGTTGGGTCTTCGTTTCTGTCCTAGGGCCCTCTCCAGTTGCGGTAAGTGGGGGTCACTCTTCATCGCGGTGTGTAGGCCTCTCACTATCGCAGCCTCTCTTGTCGCGGAGCACAGGGTCCAGAGGCTCAGGCTCAGTAGTTGTGACTCACGGGCCCAGATGCCCCACGGCATGTGGGATCCTCCCAGACCAGGGCTGGAACCCGTGTACCCTGCATTGGCAGGCTGATTCTCAACCACTGCGCCACCAGGGAAGCCCCTGTTCTGTTTTATTTTAAATGAAGTACCCTTTTCAGGACTCCTAGGCCCCTCGGGTGTGCATCATTTTCCCTCCAAGATCAGTGAGTACCTCCAGACCCCTGTGGGCCTGCTGGGCAAAATCGAGGCCCAAAGGTCGGTCCCTCGGAGGCCCTCTGTGTATGCCGAGTGAGGGGCAACACACTGCTCGTTCCTTCTGGAGAGCTACATTTCCAGAGCACTGGAACAGCCTCAGGACCACATTTCTAGGCAGTGCGACGTGCCATGGAAGTGTTCGTCATGGCCCCCGTCTGAGCTGCCATGAGAAAACACTGTGCTTAGAATTCTTCGAGGACCTCGTACCTGAAGTCACTCTGCTCGAGGAGAAAGCCAGCATCCTACCATGCTGTGGCGCTAACGGGACACTCAGCGTGAACACTTGCCTCGAGGTAAGGCCCTGAATTGCCGTGCAGAAGCGGAGGCGTGCTGCAGTTTTCAGGAGGCCGTAGCCCCTGCTCAGCTGTAGTTTATTTATTTATTCATTTGTTTATCTATCTGTCTATCTATTTATTTATTTTTTTATGTAATTTATCATTTTTGTTTACTGTGTTGGTTCTTCGTTGCTGCATGTGAGCTTTCTCTAGTTGTAGCGAGCGGGGGCTACTCTTCGTTGCGGTGCTCAGGCTTCTCATTGTGGTGGCTCCTCTTGTTGTGGAGCAGAAGCTCTAGGCACGTGGACTTCAGTAGTTGTGGCATGCGGGCTCAGTCATTGTGGCTCCCGGACTCTAGAGCGCAGGCTCAGTCGTTGTGGAGCACGGGCTTAGTTGCTCCGCAGCATGTGAGATCTTGGTGGACCAAGGCTCGAACCCATGTCCCCTGCATCGGCAGGTGGATTCCCAACCACTGCACCACAAGCGAAGCCCCTGCTCTGCATTATTTTAACGTCAGTCCGCTTTGCAGGACATCTAGGAGCCTCGCGTGGGCAACCTCTTCCGTGCAAGAACACTGAGTAACCCCAGGCCCCCATGGGCCCGCTATGCCACATCCAGGCCCGTAGGCCTTCGGAGCCACTCTGTGTATGCCGAGTGTAGGGCAGCACACTGCACTCTTTCTTGGGACAGCTTGATTTCCCCAGCACTCCCACAGGTCGACGAACACTGTTCTAACAGGTCCAACATGCCGTGCAGGTCTGGCTCATTGCTGAAGTCTGAGCTACACTTAGAAAAACCCTCGGCTTCGTATTCCACCTGGGACCCCCTGCCTGAAGTCACCCTGCCTCCAGGAGAAAGTCGGCTTGCGTTCCGACTGCAACGAAAGTCCAGTTCCTAGGGTAACACTGCAGGCTTCTGAAGAGCCACGGGCCCGGAGGCCTAGCTGGGGCGTTCCTTGGTTGAGGTAGTTCGATATTTGCAGAACACCCTGCTTCGAGGAGTTGATTCAGGGAAGGAACCACTGGGTAACCTGTGTCTGTTTGGACTTGTTAGAAAGCCCAGGGATGTATGCTGCGTGTGCCCGTGGAAATGGGGGCCTGATGGAACTAGCCCTGCTTTCCCATTTTGAAAGCTCCATTCATGCTGCCTTGAAGCTACTTGAAATTGACTGCTGTTGACAGGCCACTAGCCACTGTAGGCATGGCTCTGAGAAGAAAAGGAGTTTTCTCTAGCTAAGCCGGGTGCTTCGATGGCCGGGGTGGAGCTCATCCTGCCACGCTCTAGAGCTAAAGGGAAACTCAACGTGAGTACTGGCCTCCAGGTAAGTCCCTGAGTAACCGCGCAGAAATGGAGGCATGCAGCCCTTTCCACGAAGTCTTAGTCGCTGTTCTGCTTTATTGTATTTTATTTTTTAATGTTTTATTGTTTTTTTAAGATTTATGTATTGATTGATTGATTGCTATGTTGGGTCTTCGTTTCTGTCCTAGGGCCCTCTCCAGTTGCGGTAAGTGGGGGCCACTCTTCATCGCGGTGTGTAGGCCTCTCACTATCGCAGCCTCTCTTGTCGCGGAGCACAGGGTCCAGAGGCTCAGGCTCAGTAGTTGTGACTCACGGGCCCAGATGCCCCACGGCATGTGGGATCCTCCCAGACCAGGGCTGGAACCCGTGTACCCTGCATTGGCAGGCTGATTCTCAACCACTGCGCCACCAGGGAAGCCCCTGTTCTGTTTTATTTTAAAGGAAGTACCCTTTTCAGGACTCCTAGGCCCCTCGGGTGTGCATCATTTTCCCTCCAAGATCAGTGAGTACCTCCAGACCCCTGTGGGCCTGCTGGGCAAAATCGAGGCCCAAAGGTCGGTCCCTCGGAGGCCCTCTGTGTATGCCGAGTGAGGGGCAACACACTGCTCGTTCCTTCTGGAGAGCTACATTTCCAGAGCACTGGAACAGCCTCAGGACCACATTTCTAGGCAGTGCGACGTGCCATGGAAGTGTTCGTCATGGCCCCCGTCTGAGCTGCCATGAGAAAACACTGTGCTTAGAATTCTTCGAGGACCTCGTACCTGAAGTCACTCTGCTCGAGGAGAAAGCCAGCATCCTACCATGCTGTGGCGCTAACGGGACACTCAGCGTGAACACTTGCCTCGAGGTAAGGCCCTGAATTGCCGTGCAGAAGCGGAGGCGTGCTGCAGTTTTCAGGAGGCCGTAGCCCCTGCTCAGCTGTAGTTTATTTATTTATTCATTTGTTTATCTATCTGTCTATCTATTTATTTATTTTTTTATGTAATTTATCATTTTTGTTTACTGTGTTGGTTCTTCGTTGCTGCATGTGAGCTTTCTCTAGTTGTAGCGAGCGGGGGCTACTCTTCGTTGCGGTGCTCAGGCTTCTCATTGTGGTGGCTCCTCTTGTTGTGGAGCAGAAGCTCTAGGCACGTGGACTTCAGTAGTTGTGGCATGCGGGCTCAGTCATTGTGGCTCCCGGACTCTAGAGCGCAGGCTCAGTCGTTGTGGAGCACGGGCTTAGTTGCTCCGCAGCATGTGAGATCTTGGTGGACCAAGGCTCGAACCCATGTCCCCTGCATCGGCAGGTGGATTCCCAACCACTGCACCACAAGCGAAGCCCCTGCTCTGCATTATTTTAACGTCAGTCCGCTTTGCAGGACATCTAGGAGCCTCGCGTGGGCAACCTCTTCCGTGCAAGAACACTGAGTAACCCCAGGCCCCCATGGGCCCGCTATGCCACATCCAGGCCCGTAGGCCTTCGGAGCCACTCTGTGTATGCCGAGTGTAGGGCAGCACACTGCACTCTTTCTTGGGACAGCTTGATTTCCCCAGCACTCCCACAGGTCGACGAACACTGTTCTAACAGGTCCAACATGCCGTGCAGGTCTGGCTCATTGCTGAAGTCTGAGCTACACTTAGAAAAACCCTCGGCTTCGTATTCCACCTGGGACCCCCTGCCTGAAGTCACCCTGCCTCCAGGAGAAAGTCGGCTTGCGTTCCGACTGCAACGAAAGTCCAGTTCCTAGGGTAACACTGCAGGCTTCTGAAGAGCCACGGGCCCGGAGGCCTAGCTGGGGCGTTCCTTGGTTGAGGTAGTTCGATATTTGCAGAACACCCTGCTTCGAGGAGTTGATTCAGGGAAGGAACCACTGGGTAACCTGTGTCTGTTTGGACTTGTTAGAAAGCCCAGGGATGTATGCTGCGTGTGCCCGTGGAAATGGGGGCCTGATGGAACTAGCCCTGCTTTCCCATTTTGAAAGCTCCATTCATGCTGCCTTGAAGCTACTTGAAATTGACTGCTGTTGACAGGCCACTAGCCACTGTAGGCATGGCTCTGGGAAGAAAATGAATTTTCTCTAGCTAAGCCGGGTGCTTCCATGGCCAGGGTGGAACTCATCCTGCCACGCTCTAGAGCTAAAGGGAAACTCAACGTGAGTACTGGCCTCGAGGTACGGCCCTGAGTAGCCGTGCAGAATGGGTGGCATGCAGCTGTTTCCATGAGGTCTTAGTCACTGTTTTGCTTTCTTTTAAAGGAAGTACCCTTTTCAGGACTCCTAGGCCCCTCGGGTGTGCATCCTTTTCCCTCCAAGATCAGTGAGTACCTCCAGACCCCTGTGGGCCTGCTGAGCAACATCGAGGCCCAAAGGTCGGTCCCTCGGAGGCCCTCTGTGTATGCCAAGTGATGGGCAACACACTGCTCCTTCCTTAAGGAGAGCTACATTTCCAGAGCACTGGAACAGCCTCAGGACCACATTTCTAGCCAGTGCGACGTGCCATGGAAGTGTTCGTCATGGCCCCCGTCTGAGCTGCCATGAGAAAACACTCCGCTTAGAATTCTTCGAGGACCTCGTACCTGAAATCACTCTGCTCGAGGAGAAAGCCAGCATCCTACCATGCTGTGTCGCTAACGGGACACTCAGCGAGAGCACGTGCCTCAAGGTAAGGCACTGAATTGCCATGCAGAAGCGGAGGCGTGCAGCAGTTTCCATGAGGCCGTAGCCGCTGCTCTGCATTGTTTTAACGTCAGTACGCTTTGCAGGATATCTAGGAACCCCGCGTGGGCAACCTATTCCCTGCAAGAACACTGAGTACCCTCAGGCCCCCATGGGCCTGCTAAGCCACATCCAGGCCCGTAGCCCTTCGGAGCCACTCTGTGTATGCCGAGTGTAGGGCAACAGACTGCACTCTTTCTTGGGACAGCTTGATTTCCTCAACACTCCCACAGATCGACGAACACCTTTCTAGCAGGTCCAACATTCCGTGCAAGTCTGCCTCATTGCCCTAGTCTGAGCTGCACTGAGAATAACCCTCGGCTTCGCATTCCATCTGGGACCCCCTGCTTGGAGTCACCCTGCCTCCAGGAGAATGTCAGCCTGCGTTCCGAATGCAACTAAAGCCCAGTTCCTCATGTAACACTGCCGGGTTTTGAAGAGCCACGGGCCCGGAGGCTTAGCTGGGGCGATCCTTGGTTGAGACAGTTCGCTATTTGCAGAACACCCTGCTTGGAGGAGTTGATTCAGGGAAGGAACCACTGGGTAACCTGTGTCTCTTTGGACTTGTTAGAAAGCACAGGGATGTATGCTGCGTGTGCCCGTGGAAATGGGGGCCTGATGGAACTAGCCTTGCTTTCCCATTTTGAAAGCTCCATTCATGCTGCCTTGAAGCTACTTGAAATTGACTGCTGTTGACAGGCCACTAGCCACTGTAGGCATGGCTCTGGGAAGAAAAGGAGTTTTCTCTAGCTAAGCCGGGTGCTTCGATGGCCGGGGTGGAGCTCATCCTGCCACGCTCTAGAGCTAAAGGGAAACTCAACGTGAGTACTGGCCTCCAGGTAAGTCCCTGAGTAACCGCGCAGAAATGGAGGCATGCAGCCCTTTCCACGAAGTCTTAGTCGCTGTTCTGCTTTATTGTATTTTTTTTTTTATGTTTTATTGTTTTTTTAAGATTTATGTATTGATTGATTGATTGCTATGTTGGGTCTTCGTTTCTGTTCTAGGGCCCTCTCCAGTTGCGGTAAGTGGGGGCCACTCTTCATCGCGGTGCGTAGGCCTCTCACTATCGTGGCCTCTCTTGTTGCGGAGCACAGGGTCCAGAGGCTCAGGCTCAGTAGTTGTGGCTCACGGGCCCAGATGCCCCACGGCATGTGGGATCCTCCCAGACCAGGGCTGGAACCCGTGTACCCTGCATTGGCAGGCAGATTCTCAACCACTGCGCCACCAGGGAAGCCCCTGTTCTGTTTTATTTTAAAGGAAGTACCCTTTTCAGGACTCCTAGGCCCCTCGGGTGTGCATCATTTTCCCTCCAAGATCAATGAGTACCTCCAGACCCCTGTGGGCCTGCTGGGCAAAATCGAGGCCCAAAGGTCGGTCCCTCGGAGGCCCTCTGTGTATGCCGAGTGAGGGGCAACACACTGCTCGTTCCTTATGGAGAGCTACATTTCCAGAGCACTGGAACAGCCTCAGGACCACATTTCTAGGCAGTGCGACGTGCCATGGAAGTGTTCGTCATGGCCCCCGTCTGAGCTGCAATGAGAAAACACTGTGCTTAGAATTCTTCGAGGACCTCGTACCTGAAGTCACTCTGCTCGAGGAGAAAGCCAGCATCCTACCATGCTGTGGCGCTAACGGGACACTCAGCGTGAGCACTTGCCTCGAGGTAAGGCGCTGAATTGCCGTGCAGAAGCAGAGGCGTGCTGCAGTTTTCAGGAGGACGTAGCCCCTGCTCAGCTGTAGTTTATTTATTTATTCATTTGTTTATCTATCTGTCTATCTATTTATTTATTTTTTTATGTAATTTATCATTTTTGTTTACTGTGTTGGTTCTTCGTTGCTGCATGTGAGCTTTCTCTAGTTGTACCGAGCGGGGGCTACTCTTCGTTGCGGTGCTCGGGCTTCTCATTGTGGTGGCTCCTCTTGTTGTGGAGCAGAAGCTCTAGGCACGTGGACTTCAGTAGTTGTGGCATGCGGGCTCAGTCATTGTGGCTCCCGGACTCTAGAGCGCAGGCTCAGTCGTTGTGGAGCACGGGCTTAGTTGCTCCGCAGCATGTGAGATCTTGGTGGACCAAGGCTCGAACCCATGTCCCCTGCATCGGCAGGTGGATTCCCAACCACTGCACCACAAGCGAAGCCCCTGCTCTGCATTATTTTAACGTCAGTCCGCTTTGCAGGACATCTAGGAGCCTCGCGTGGGCAACCTCTTCCGTGCAAGAACACTGAGTAACCCCAGGCCCCCATGGGCCCGCTATGCCACATCCAGGCCCGTAGGCCTTCGGAGCCACTCTGTGTATGCCGAGTGTAGGGCAGCACACTGCACTCTTTCTTGGGACAGCTTGATTTCCCCAGCACTCCCACAGGTCGACGAACACTGTTCTAACAGGTCCAACATGCCGTGCAGGTCTGGCTCATTGCTGAAGTCTGAGCTACACTTAGAAAAACCCTCGGCTTCGTATTCCACCTGGGACCCCCTGCCTGAAGTCACCCTGCCTCCAGGAGAAAGTCGGCTTGCGTTCCGACTGCAACGAAAGTCCAGTTCCTAGGGTAACACTGCAGGCTTCTGAAGAGCCACGGGCCCGGAGGCCTAGCTGGGGCGTTCCTTGGTTGAGGTAGTTCGATATTTGCAGAACACCCTGCTTCGAGGAGTTGATTCAGGGAAGGAACCACTGGGTAACCTGTGTCTGTTTGGACTTGTTAGAAAGCCCAGGGATGTATGCTGCGTGTGCCCGTGGAAATGGGGGCCTGATGGAACTAGCCCTGCTTTCCCATTTTGAAAGCTCCATTCATGCTGCCTTGAAGCTACTTGAAATTGACTGCTGTTGACAGGCCACTAGCCACTGTAGGCATGGCTCTGGGAAGAAAATGAATTTTCTCTAGCTAAGCCGGGTGCTTCCATGGCCAGGGTGGAACTCATCCTGCCACGCTCTAGAGCTAAAGGGAAACTCAACGTGAGTACTGGCCTCGAGGTACGGCCCTGAGTAGCCGTGCAGAATGGGTGGCATGCAGCTGTTTCCATGAGGTCTTAGTCACTGTTTTGCTTTCTTTTAAAGGAAGTACCCTTTTCAGGACTCCTAGGCCCCTCGGGTGTGCATCCTTTTCCCTCCAAGATCAGTGAGTACCTCCAGACCCCTGTGGGCCTGCTGAGCAACATCGAGGCCCAAAGGTCGGTCCCTCGGAGGCCCTCTGTGTATGCCAAGTGATGGGCAACACACTGCTCCTTCCTTAAGGAGAGCTACATTTCCAGAGCACTGGAACAGCCTCAGGACCACATTTCTAGCCAGTGCGACGTGCCATGGAAGTGTTCGTCATGGCCCCCGTCTGAGCTGCCATGAGAAAACACTCCGCTTAGAATTCTTCGAGGACCTCGTACCTGAAATCACTCTGCTCGAGGAGAAAGCCAGCATCCTACCATGCTGTGTCGCTAACGGGACACTCAGCGAGAGCACGTGCCTCAAGGTAAGGCACTGAATTGCCATGCAGAAGCGGAGGCGTGCAGCAGTTTCCATGAGGCCGTAGCCGCTGCTCTGCATTGTTTTAACGTCAGTACGCTTTGCAGGATATCTAGGAACCCCGCGTGGGCAACCTATTCCCTGCAAGAACACTGAGTACCCTCAGGCCCCCATGGGCCTGCTAAGCCACATCCAGGCCCGTAGCCCTTCGGAGCCACTCTGTGTATGCCGAGTGTAGGGCAACAGACTGCACTCTTTCTTGGGACAGCTTGATTTCCTCAACACTCCCACAGATCGACGAACACCTTTCTAGCAGGTCCAACATTCCGTGCAAGTCTGCCTCATTGCCCTAGTCTGAGCTGCACTGAGAATAACCCTCGGCTTCGCATTCCATCTGGGACCCCCTGCTTGAAGTCACCCTGCCTCCAGGAGAATGTCAGCCTGCGTTCCGAATGCAACTAAAGCCCAGTTCCTCATGTAACACTGCCGGGTTTTGAAGAGCCACGGGCCCGGAGGCTTAGCTGGGGCGATCCTTGGTTGAGACAGTTCGCTATTTGCAGAACACCCTGCTTGGAGGAGTTGATTCAGGGAAGGAACCACTGGGTAACCTGTGTCTGTTTGGACTTGTTAGAAAGCACAGGGATGTATGCTGCGTGTGCCCGTGGAAATGGGGGCCTGATGGAACTAGCCTTGCTTTCCCATTTTGAAAGCTCCATTCATGCTGCCTTGAAGCTACTTGAAATTGACTGCTGTTGACAGGCCACTAGCCACTGTAGGCATGGCTCTGGGAAGAAAAGGAGTTTTCTCTAGCTAAGCCGGGTGCTTCGATGGCCGGGGTGGAGCTCATCCTGCCACGCTCTAGAGCTAAAGGGAAACTCAACGTGAGTACTGGCCTCCAGGTAAGTCCCTGAGTAACCGCGCAGAAATGGAGGCATGCAGCCCTTTCCACGAAGTCTTAGTCGCTGTTCTGCTTTATTGTATTTTATTTTTTAATATTTTATTGTTTTTTTAAGATTTATGTATTGATTGATTGATTGCTATGTTGGGTCTTCGTTTCTGTCCTAGGGCCCTCTCCAGTTGCGGTAAGTGGGGGCCACTCTTCATCGCGGTGTGTAGGCCTCTCACTATCGCAGCCTCTCTTGTCGCGGAGCACAGGGTCCAGAGGCTCAGGCTCAGTAGTTGTGACTCACGGGCCCAGATGCCCCACGGCATGTGGGATCCTCCCAGACCAGGGCTGGAACCCGTGTACCCTGCATTGGCAGGCAGATTCTCAACCACTGCGCCACCAGGGAAGCCCCTGTTCTGTTTTATTTTAAAGGAAGTACCCTTTTCAGGACTCCTAGGCCCCTCGGGTGTGCATCATTTTCCCTCCAAGATCAGTGAGTACCTCCAGACCCCTGTGGGCCTGCTGGGCAAAATCGAGGCCCAAAGGTCGGTCCCTCGGAGGCCCTCTGTGTATGCCGAGTGAGGGGCAACACACTGCTCGTTCCTTATGGAGAGCTACATTTCCAGAGCACTGGAACAGCCTCAGGACCACATTTCTAGGCAGTGCGACGTGCCATGGAAGTGTTCGTCATGGCCCCCGTCTGAGCTGCAATGAGAAAACACTGTGCTTAGAATTCTTCGAGGACCTCGTACCTGAAGTCACTCTGCTCGAGGAGAAAGCCAGCATCCTACCATGCTGTGGCGCTAACGGGACACTCAGCGTGAGCACTTGCCTCGAGGTAAGGCGCTGAATTGCCGTGCAGAAGCAGAGGCGTGCTGCAGTTTTCAGGAGGACGTAGCCCCTGCTCAGCTGTAGTTTATTTATTTATTCATTTGTTTATCTATCTGTCTATCTATTTATTTATTTTTTTATGTAATTTATCATTTTTGTTTACTGTGTTGGTTCTTCGTTGCTGCATGTGAGCTTTCTCTAGTTGTAGCGAGCGGGGGCTACTCTTCGTTGCGGTGCTCGGGCTTCTCATTGTGGTGGCTCCTCTTGTTGTGGAGCAGAAGCTCTAGGCACGTGGACTTCAGTAGTTGTGGCATGCGGGCTCAGTCATTGTGGCTCCCGGACTCTAGAGCGCAGGCTCAGTTGTTGTGGAGCACGGGCTTAGTTGCTCCGCAGCATGTGAGACCTTGGTGGACCAAGGCTCGAAACCATGTCCCCTGCATCGGCAGGTGGATTCCCAACCACTGCACCACAAGCGAAGCCCCTGCTCTGCATTATTTTAACGTCAGTCCGCTTTGCAGGACATCTAGGAGCCTCGCGTGGGCAACCTCTTCCCTGCAAGAACACTGAGTAACCCCAGGCCCCCATGGGCCCGCTATGCCACATCCAGGCCCGTAGGCCTTCGGAGCCACTCTGTGTATGCCGAGTGTAGGGCAGCACACTGCACTCTTTCTTGGGACAGCTTGATTTCCCCAGCACTCCCACAGGTCGACGAACACTGTTCTAACAGGTCCAACATGCCGTGCAGGTCTGGCTCATTGCTGAAGTCTGAGCTACACTTAGAAAAACCCTCGGCTTCGTATTCCACCTGGGACCCCCTGCCTGAAGTCACCCTGCCTCCAGGAGAAAGTCGGCTTGCGTTCCGACTGCAATGAAAGCCCAGTTCCTAGGGTAACACTGCAGGCTTCTGAAGAGCCACGGGCCCGGAGGCCTAGCTGGGGCGTTCCTTGGTTGAGGTAGTTCGATATTTGCAGAACACCCTGCTTCGAGGAGTTGATTCAGGGAAGGAACCACTGGGTAACCTGTGTCTGTTTGGACTTGTTAGAAAGCACAGGGATGTATGCTGCGTGTGCCCGTGGAAATGGGGGCCTGATGGAACTAGCCCTGCTTTCCCATTTTGAAAGCTCCATTCATGCTGCCTTGAAGCTACTTGAAATTGACTGCTGTTGACAGGCCACTAGCCACTGTAGGCATGGCTCTGGGAAGAAAATGAATTTTCTCTAGCTAAGCCGGGTGCTTCCATGGCCAGGGTGGAACTCATCCTGCCACGCTCTAGAGCTAAAGGGAAACTCAACGTGAGTACTGGCCTCGAGGTACGGCCCTGAGTAGCCGTGAAGAATGGGTGGCATGCAGCTGTTTCCATGAGGTCTTAGTCACTGTTTTGCTTTCTTTTAAAGGAAGTACCCTTTTCAGGACTCCTAGGCCCCTCGGGTGTGCATCCTTTTCCCTCCAAGATCAGTGAGTACCTCCAGACCCCTGTGGGCCTGCTGAGCAACATCGAGGCCCAAAGGTCGGTCCCTCGGAGGCCCTCTGTGTATGCCAAGTGATGGGCAACACACTGCTCCTTCCTTAAGGAGAGCTACATTTCCAGAGCACTGGAACAGCCTCAGGACCACATTTCTAGCCAGTGCGACGTGCCATGGAAGTGTTCGTCATGGCCCCCGTCTGAGCTGCCATGAGAAAACACTCCGCTTAGAATTCTTCGAGGACCTCGTACCTGAAATCACTCTGCTCGAGGAGAAAGCCAGCATCCTACCATGCTGTGTCGCTAACGGGACACTCAGCGAGAGCACGTGCCTCAAGGTAAGGCACTGAATTGCCATGCAGAAGCGGAGGCGTGCAGCAGTTTCCATGAGGCCGTAGACGCTGCTCTGCATTGTTTTAACGTCAGTACGCTTTGCAGGATATCTAGGAACCCCGCGTGGGCAACCTATTCCCTGCAAGAACACTGAGTACCCTCAGGCCCCCATGGGCCTGCTAAGCCACATCCAGGCCCGTAGCCCTTCGGAGCCACTCTGTGTATGCCGAGTGTAGGGCAACAGACTGCACTCTTTCTTGGGACAGCTTGATTTCCTCAACACTCCCACAGATCGACGAACACCTTTCTAGCAGGTCCAACATTCCGTGCAAGTCTGCCTCATTGCCCTAGTCTGAGCTGCACTGAGAATAACCCTCGGCTTCGCATTCCATCTGGGACCCCCTGCTTGAAGTCACCCTGCCTCCAGGAGAATGTCAGCCTGCGTTCCGAATGCAACTAAAGCCCAGTTCCTCATGTAACACTGCCGGGTTTTGAAGAGCCACGGGCCCGGAGGCTTAGCTGGGGCGATCCTTGGTTGAGACAGTTCGCTATTTGCAGAACACCCTGCTTGGAGGAGTTGATTCAGGGAAGGAACCACTGGGTAACCTGTGTCTGTTTGGACTTGTTAGAAAGCACAGGGATGTATGCTGCGTGTGCCCGTGGAAATGGGGGCCTGATGGAACTAGCCTTGCTTTCCCATTTTGAAAGCTCCATTCATGCTGCCTTGAAGCTACTTGAAATTGACTGCTGTTGACAGGCCACTAGCCACTGTAGGCATGGCTCTGGGAAGAAAAGGAGTTTTCTCTAGCTAAGCCGGGTGCTTCGATGGCCGGGGTGGAGCTCATCCTGCCACGCTCTAGAGCTAAAGGGAAACTCAACGTGAGTACTGGCCTCCAGGTAAGTCCCTGAGTAACCGCGCAGAAATGGAGGCATGCAGCCCTTTCCACGAAGTCTTAGTCGCTGTTCTGCTTTATTGTATTTTATTTTTTAATATTTTATTGTTTTTTTAAGATTTATGTATTGATTGATTGATTGCTATGTTGGGTCTTCGTTTCTGTCCTAGGGCCCTCTCCAGTTGCGGTAAGTGGGGGCCACTCTTCATCGCGGTGTGTAGGCCTCTCACTATCGCAGCCTCTCTTGTCGCGGAGCACAGGGTCCAGAGGCTCAGGCTCAGTAGTTGTGACTCACGGGCCCAGATGCCCCACGGCATGTGGGATCCTCCCAGACCAGGGCTGGAACCCGTGTACCCTGCATTGGCAGGCAGATTCTCAACCACTGCGCCACCAGGGAAGCCCCTGTTCTGTTTTATTTTAAAGGAAGTACCCTTTTCAGGACTCCTAGGCCCCTCGGGTGTGCATCATTTTCCCTCCAAGATCAGTGAGTACCTCCAGACCCCTGTGGGCCTGCTGAGCAACATCGAGGCCCAAAGGTCGGTCCCTCGGAGGCCCTCTGTGTATGCCAAGTGATGGGCAACACACTGCTCCTTCCTTAAGGAGAGCTACATTTCCAGAGCACTGGAACAGCCTCAGGACCACATTTCTAGCCAGTGCGACGTGCCATGGAAGTGTTCGTCATGGCCCCCGTCTGAGCTGCCATGAGAAAACACTCCGCTTAGAATTCTTTGAGGACCTCGTACCTGAAATCACTCTGCTCGAGGAGAAAGCCAGCATCCTACCATGCTGTGTCGCTAACGGGACACTCAGCGAGAGCACGTGCCTCAAGGTAAGGCACTGAATTGCCATGCAGAAGCGGAGGCGTGCAGCAGTTTCCATGAGGCCGTAGCCGCTGCTCTGCATTGTTTTAACGTCAGTACGCTTTGCAGGATATCTAGGAACCCCGCGTGGGCAACCTATTCCCTGCAAGAACACTGAGTACCCTCAGGCCCCCATGGGCCTGCTAAGCCACTTCCAGGCCCGTAGCCCTTCGGAGCCACTCTGTGTATGCCGAGTGTAGGGCAACAGACTGCACTCTTTCTTGGGACAGCTTGATTTCCTCAACACTCCCACAGATCGACGAACACCTTTCTAGCAGGTCCAACATTCCGTGCAAGTCTGCCTCATTGCCCTAGTCTGAGCTGCACTGAGAATAACCCTCGGCTTCGCATTCCATCTGGGACCCCCTGCTTGAAGTCACCCTGCCTCCAGGAGAATGTCAGCCTGCGTTCCGAATGCAACTAAAGCCCAGTTCCTCATGTAACACTGCCGGGTTTTGAAGAGCCACGGGCCCGGAGGCTTAGCTGGGGCGATCCTTGGTTGAGACAGTTCGCTATTTGCAGAACACCCTGCTTGGAGGAGTTGATTCAGGGAAGGAACCACTGGGTAACCTGTGTCTGTTTGGACTTGTTAGAAAGCACAGGGATGTATGCTGCGTGTGCCCGTGGAAATGGGGGCCTGATGGAACTAGCCTTGCTTTCCCATTTTGAAAGCTCCATTCATGCTGCCTTGAAGCTACTTGAAATTGACTGCTGTTGACAGGCCACTAGCCACTGTAGGCATGGCTCTGAGAAGAAAAGGAGTTTTCTCTAGCTAAGCCGGGTGCTTCGATGGCCGGGGTGGAGCTCATCCTGCCACGCTCTAGAGCTAAAGGGAAACTCAACGTGAGTACTGGCCTCCAGGTAAGTCCCTGAGTAACCGCGCAGAAATGGAGGCATGCAGCCCTTTCCACGAAGTCTTAGTCGCTGTTCTGCTTTATTGTATTTTATTTTTTAATGTTTTATTGTTTTTTTAAGATTTATGTATTGATTGATTGATTGCTATGTTGGGTCTTCGTTTCTGTCCTAGGGCCCTCTCCAGTTGCGGTAAGTGGGGGCCACTCTTCATCGCGGTGTGTAGGCCTCTCACTATCGCAGCCTCTCTTGTCGCGGAGCACAGGGTCCAGAGGCTCAGGCTCAGTAGTTGTGACTCACGGGCCCAGATGCCCCACGGCATGTGGGATCCTCCCAGACCAGGGCTGGAACCCGTGTACCCTGCATTGGCAGGCAGATTCTCAACCACTGCGCCACCAGGGAAGCCCCTGTTCTGTTTTATTTTAAAGGAAGTACCCTTTTCAGGACTCCTAGGCCCCTCGGGTGTGCATCATTTTCCCTCCAAGATCAGTGAGTACCTCCAGACCCCTGTGGGCCTGCTGGGCAAAATCGAGGCCCAAAGGTCGGTCCCTCGGAGGCCCTCTGTGTATGCCGAGTGAGGGGCAACACACTGCTCGTTCCTTCTGGAGAGCTACATTTCCAGAGCACTGGAACAGCCTCAGGACCACATTTCTAGGCAGTGCGACGTGCCATGGAAGTGTTCGTCATGGCCCCCGTCTGAGCTGCCATGAGAAAACACTGTGCTTAGAATTCTTCGAGGACCTCGTACCTGAAGTCACTCTGCTCGAGGAGAAAGCCAGCATCCTACCATGCTGTGGCGCTAACGGGACACTCAGCGTGAACACTTGCCTCGAGGTAAGGCCCTGAATTGCCGTGCAGAAGCGGAGGCGTGCTGCAGTTTTCAGGAGGCCGTAGCCCCTGCTCAGCTGTAGTTTATTTATTTATTCATCTGTTTATCTATCTGTCTATCTATTTATTTATTTTTTTATGTAATTTATCATTTTTGTTTACTGTGTTGGTTCTTCGTTGCTGCATGTGAGCTTTCTCTAGTTGTAGCGAGCGGGGGCTACTCTTCGTTGCGGTGCTCGGGCTTCTCATTGTGGTGGCTCCTCTTGTTGTGGAGCAGAAGCTCTAGGCACGTGGACTTCAGTAGTTGTGGCATGCGGGCTCAGTCATTGTGGCTCCCGGACTCTAGAGCGCAGGCTCAGTCGTTGTGGAGCACGGGCTTAGTTGCTCCGCAGCATGTGAGATCTTGGTGGACCAAGGCTCGAACCCATGTCCCCTGCATCGGCAGGTGGATTCCCAACCACTGCACCACAAGCGAAGCCCCTGCTCTGCATTATTTTAACGTCAGTCCGCTTTGCAGGACATCTAGGAGCCTCGCGTGGGCAACCTCTTCCGTGCAAGAACACTGAGTAACCCCAGGCCCCCATGGGCCCGCTATGCCACATCCAGGCCCGTAGGCCTTCGGAGCCACTCTGTGTATGCCGAGTGTAGGGCAGCACACTGCACTCTTTCTTGGGACAGCTTGATTTCCCCAGCACTCCCACAGGTCGACGAACACTGTTCTAACAGGTCCAACATGCCGTGCAGGTCTGGCTCATTGCTGAAGTCTGAGCTACACTTAGAAAAACCCTCGGCTTCGTATTCCACCTGGGACCCCCTGCCTGAAGTCACCCTGCCTCCAGGAGAAAGTCGGCTTGCGTTCCGACTGCAACGAAAGTCCAGTTCCTAGGGTAACACTGCAGGCTTCTGATGAGCCACGGGCCCGGAGGCCTAGCTGGGGCGTTCCTTGGTTGAGGTAGTTCGATATTTGCAGAACACCCTGCTTCGAGGAGTTGATTCAGGGAAGGAACCACTGGGTAACCTGTGTCTGTTTGGACTTGTTAGAAAGCCCAGGGATGTATGCTGCGTGTGCCCGTGGAAATGGGGGCCTGATGCAACTAGCCCTGCTTTCCCATTTTGAAAGCTCCATTCATGCTGCCTTGAAGCTACTTGAAATTGACTGCTGTTGACAGGCCACTAGCCACTGTAGGCATGGCTCTGGGAAGAAAATGAATTTTCTCTAGCTAAGCCGGGTGCTTCCATGGCCAGGGTGGAACTCATCCTGCCACGCTCTAGAGCTAAAGGGAAACTCAACGTGAGTACTGGCCTCGAGGTACGGCCCTGAGTAGCCGTGCAGAATGGGTGGCATGCAGCTGTTTCCATGAGGTCTTAGTCACTGTTTTGCTTTCTTTTAAAGGAAGTACCCTTTTCAGGACTCCTAGGCCCCTCGGGTGTGCATCCTTTTCCCTCCAAGATCAGTGAGTACCTCCAGACCCCTGTGGGCCTGCTGAGCAACATCGAGGCCCAAAGGTCGGTCCCTCGGAGGCCCTCTGTGTATGCCAAGTGATGGGCAACACACTGCTCCTTCCTTAAGGAGAGCTACATTTCCAGAGCACTGGAACAGCCTCAGGACCACATTTCTAGCCAGTGCGACGTGCCATGGAAGTGTTCGTCATGGCCCCCGTCTGAGCTGCCATGAGAAAACACTCCGCTTAGAATTCTTCGAGGACCTCGTACCTGAAATCACTCTGCTCGAGGAGAAAGCCAGCATCCTACCATGCTGTGTCGCTAACGGGACACTCAGCGAGAGCACGTGCCTCAAGGTAAGGCACTGAATTGCCATGCAGAAGCGGAGGCGTGCAGCAGTTTCCATGAGGCCGTAGCCGCTGCTCTGCATTGTTTTAACGTCAGTACGCTTTGCAGGATATCTAGGAACCCCGCGTGGGCAACCTATTCCCTGCAAGAACACTGAGTACCCTCAGGCCCCCATGGGCCTGCTAAGCCACATCCAGGCCCGTAGCCCTTCGGAGCCACTCTGTGTATGCCGAGTGTAGGGCAACAGACTGCACTCTTTCTTGGGACAGCTTGATTTCCTCAACACTCCCACAGATCGACGAACACCTTTCTAGCAGGTCCAACATTCCGTGCAAGTCTGCCTCATTGCCCTAGTCTGAGCTGCACTGAGAATAACCCTCGGCTTCGCATTCCATCTGGGACCCCCTGCTTGAAGTCACCCTGCCTCCAGGAGAATGTCAGCCTGCGTTCCGAATGCAACTAAAGCCCAGTTCCTCATGTAACACTGCCGGGTTTTGAAGAGCCACGGGCCCGGAGGCTTAGCTGGGGCGATCCTTGGTTGAGACAGTTCGCTATTTGCAGAACACCCTGCTTGGAGGAGTTGATTCAGGGAAGGAACCACTGGGTAACCTGTGTCTCTTTGGACTTGTTAGAAAGCACAGGGATGTATGCTGCGTGTGCCCGTGGAAATGGGGGCCTGATGGAACTAGCCTTGCTTTCCCATTTTGAAAGCTCCATTCATGCTGCCTTGAAGCTACTTGAAATTGACTGCTGTTGACAGGCCACTAGCCACTGTAGGCATGGCTCTGGGAAGAAAAGGAGTTTTCTCTAGCTAAGCCGGGTGCTTCGATGGCCGGGGTGGAGCTCATCCTGCCACGCTCTAGAGCTAAAGGGAAACTCAACGTGAGTACTGGCCTCCAGGTAAGTCCCTGAGTAACCGCGCAGAAATGGAGGCATGCAGCCCTTTCCACGAAGTCTTAGTCACTGTTCTGCTTTATTGTATTTTATTTTTTAATGTTTTATTGTTTTTTTAAGATTTATGTATTGATTGATTGATTGCTATGTTGGGTCTTCGTTTCTGTCCTAGGGCCCTCTCCAGTTGCGGTAAGTGGGGGCCACTCTTCATCGCGGTGTGTAGGCCTCTCACTATCGCAGCCTCTCTTGTCGCGGAGCACAGGGTCCAGAGGCTCAGGCTCAGTAGTTGTGGCTCACGGGCCCAGATGCCCCACGGCATGTGGGATCCTCCCAGACCAGGGTTGGAACCCGTGTACCCTGCATTGGCAGGCAGATTCTCAACCACTGCGCCACCAGGGAAGCCCCTGTTCTGTTTTATTTTAAAGGAAGTACCCTTTTCAGGACTCCTAGGCCCCTCGGGTGTGCATCATTTTCCCTCCAAGATCAGTGAGTACCTCCAGACCCCTGTGGGCCTGCTGGGCAAAATCGAGGCCCAAAGGTCGGTCCCTCGGAGGCCCTCTGTGTATGCCGAGTGAGGGGCAACACACTGCTCGTTCCTTATGGAGAGCTACATTTCCAGAGCACTGGAACAGCCTCAGGACCACATTTCTAGGCAGTGCGACGTGCCATGGAAGTGTTCGTCATGGCCCCCGTCTGAGCTGCCATGAGAAAACACTGTGCTTAGAATTCTTCGAGGACCTCGTACCTGAAGTCACTCTGCTCGAGGAGAAAGCCAGCATCCTACCATGCTGTGGCGCTAACGGGACACTCAGCGTGAACACTTGCCTCGAGGTAAGGCCCTGAATTGCCGTGCAGAAGCGGAGGCGTGCTGCAGTTTTCAGGAGGCCGTAGCCCCTGCTCAGCTGTAGTTTATTTATTTATTCATTTGTTTATCTATCTGTCTATCTATTTATTTATTTTTTTATGTAATTTATCATTTTTGTTTACTGTGTTGGTTCTTCATTGCTGCATGTGAGCTTTCTCTAGTTGTAGCGAGCGGGGGCTACTCTTCGTTGCGGTGCTCGGGCTTCTCATTGTGGTGGCTCCTCTTGTTGTGGAGCAGAAGCTCTAGGCACGTGGACTTCAGTAGTTGTGGCATGCGGGCTCAGTCATTGTGGCTCCCGGACTCTAGAGCGCAGGCTCAGTCGTTGTGGAGCACGGGCTTAGTTGCTCCGCAGCATGTGAGATCTTGGTGGACCAAGGCTCGAACCCATGTCCCCTGCATCGGCAGGTGGATTCCCAACCACTGCACCACAAGCGAAGCCCCTGCTCTGCATTATTTTAACGTCAGTCCGCTTTGCAGGACATCTAGGAGCCTCGCGTGGGCAACCTCTTCCCTGCAAGAACACTGAGTAACCCCAGGCCCCCATGGGCCCGCTATGCCACATCCAGGCCCGTAGGCCTTCGGAGCCACTCTGTGTATGCCGAGTGTAGGGCAGCACACTGCACTCTTTCTTGGGACAGCTTGATTTCCCCAGCACTCCCACAGGTCGACGAACACTGTTCTAACAGGTCCAACATGCCGTGCAGGTCTGGCTCATTGCTGAAGTCTGAGCTACACTTAGAAAAACCCTCGGCTTCGTATTCCACCTGGGACCCCCTGCCTGAAGTCACCCTGCCTCCAGGAGAAAGTCGGCTTGCGTTCCGACTGCAACGAAAGCCCAGTTCCTAGGGTAACACTGCAGGCTTCTGAAGAGCCACGGGCCCGGAGGCCTAGCTGGGGCGTTCCTTGGTTGAGGTAGTTCGATATTTGCAGAACACCCTGCTTCGAGGAGTTGATTCAGGGAAGGAACCACTGGGTAACCTGTGTCTGTTTGGACTTGTTAGAAAGCACAGGGATGTATGCTGCGTGTGCCCGTGGAAATGGGGGCCTGATGGAGCTAGCCCTGCTTTCCCATTTTGAAAGCTCCATTCATGCTGCCTTGAAGCTACTTGAAATTGACTGCTGTTGACAGGCCACTAGCCACTGTAGGCATGGCTCTGGGAAGAAAATGAATTTTCTCTAGCTAAGCCGGGTGCTTCCATGGCCAGGGTGGAACTCATCCTGCCACGCTCTAGAGCTAAAGGGAAACTCAACGTGAGTACTGGCCTCGAGGTACGGCCCTGAGTAGCCGTGCAGAATGGGTGGCATGCAGCTGTTTCCATGAGGTCTTAGTCACTGTTTTGCTTTCTTTTAAAGGAAGTACCCTTTTCAGGACTCCTAGGCCCCTCGGGTGTGCATCCTTTTCCCTCCAAGATCAGTGAGTACCTCCAGACCCCTGTGGGCCTGCTGAGCAACATCGAGGACCAAAGGTCGGTCCCTCGGAGGCCCTCTGTGTATGCCAAGTGATGGGCAACACACTGCTCCTTCCTTAAGGAGAGCTACATTTCCAGAGCACTGGAACAGCCTCAGGACCACATTTCTAGCCAGTGCGACGTGCCATGGAAGTGTTCGTCATGGCCCCCGTCTGAGCTGCCATGAGAAAACACTCCGCTTAGAATTCTTCGAGGACCTCGTACCTGAAATCACTCTGCTCGAGGAGAAAGCCAGCATCCTACCATGCTGTGTCGCTAACGGGACACTCAGCGAGAGGACGTGCCTCAAGGTAAGGCACTGAATTGCCTTGCAGAAGCGGAGGCGTGCAGCAGTTTCCATGAGGCCGTAGCCACTGCTCTGCATTGTTTTAACGTCAGTACGCTTTGCAGGATATCTAGGAACCCCGCGTGGGCAACCTATTCCCTGCAAGAACACTGAGTACCCTCAGGACCCCATGGGCCTGCTAAGCCACATCCAGGCCCGTAGCCCTTCGGAGCCACTTTGTGTATGCTGAGTGTAGGGCAACAGACTGCACTCTTTCTTGGGACAGCTTGATTTCCTCAACACTCCCACAGATCGACGAACACTTTTCTAGCAGGTCCAACATTCCGTGCAAGTCTGCCTAATTGCCCTAGTCTGAGCTGCACTGAGAATAACCCTCGGCTTCGCATTCCATCTGGGACCCCCTGCTTCAAGTCACCCTGTCTCCAGGAGAATGTCAGCCTGCGTTCCGACTGCAACTAAAGCCCAGTTCCTCATGTAACACTGCCGGGTTTTGAAGAGCCACGGGCCCGGAGGCTTAGCTGGGGCGATCCTTGGTTGAGACAGTTCGCTATTTGCAGAACACCCTGCTTGGAGGAGTTGATTCAGGGAAGGAACCACTGGGTAACCTGTGTCTGTTTGGACTTGTTAGAAAGCACAGGGATGTATGCTGCGTGTGCCCGTGGAAATGGGGGCCTGATGGAACTAGCCTTGCTTTCCCATTTTGAAAGCTCCATTCATGCTGCCTTGAAGCTACTTGAAATTGACTGCTGTTGACAGGCCACTAGCCACTGGAGGCATGGCTCTGGGAAGAAAAGGAGTTTTCTCTCGCTAAGCCGGGTGCTTCGATGGCCGGGGTGGAGCTCATCCTGCCACGCTCTAGAGCTAAAGGGAAACTCAACGTGAGTACTGGCCTCCAGGTAAGTCCCTGAGTAACCGCGCAGAAATGGAGGCATGCAGCCCTTTCCACGAAGTCTTAGTTGCTGTTCTGCTTTATTGTATTTTATTTTTTTAATGTTTTATTGTTTTTTTAAGATTTATGTATTGATTGATTGATTGCTATGTTGGGTCTTCGTTTCTGTCCTAGGGCCCTCTCCAGTTGCGGTAAGTGGGGGCCACTCTTCATCGCGGTGCGTAGGCCTCTCACTATCGCGGCCTCTCTTGTTGCGGAGCACAGGGTCCAGAGGCTCAGGCTCAGTAGTTGTGGCTCACGGGCCCAGATGCCCCACGGCATGTGGGATCCTCCCAGACCAGGGCTGGAACCCGTGTACCCTGCATTGGCAGGCAGATTCTCAACCACTGCGCCACCAGGGAAGCCCCTGTTCTGTTTTATTTTAAAGGAAGTACCCTTTTCAGGACTCCTAGGCCCCTCGGGTGTGCATCATTTTCCCTCCAAGATCAGTGAGTACCTCCAGACCCCTGTGGGCCTGCTGGGCAACATCGAGGCCCAAAGGTCGGTCCCTCGGAGGCCCTCTGTGTATGCCGAGTGAGGGGCAACACACTGCTCGTTCCTTAAGGAGAGCTACATTTCCAGAGCACTGGAACAGCCTCAGGACCACATTTCTAGGCAGTGCGACGTGCCATGGAAGTGTTCGTCACGGCCCCCGTCTGAGCTGCCATGAGAAATCACTGTGCTTAGAATTCTTCGAGGACCTCGTACCTGAAGTCACTCTGCTCGAGGAGAAAGCCAGCATCCTACCATGCTGTGGTGCTAACGGGACACTCAGCGTGAGCACTTGCCTCGAGGTAAGGCCCTGAATTGCCGTGCAGAAGCGGAGGCGTGCTGCAGTTTTCAGGAGGCCGTAGCCCCTGCTCAGCTGTAGTTTATTTATTTATTCATTTGTTTATCTATCTGTCTATCAATTTATTTAGTTTTTTATGTAATTTATCATTTTTGTTTTACTGTGTTGGGTCTTCGTTGCTGCATGTGAGCTTTCTCTAGTTGTAGTGAGCGGGGGCTACTCTTCGTTGCAGTGCTCGGGCTTCTCATTGCGGTGGCTCCTCTTGTTGTGGAGCAGAAGCTCTAGGCACGTGGACTTCAGTAGTTGTGGCATGCGGGCTCAGTCATTGTGGCTCCCGGACTCTAGAGCGCAGGCTCAGTCGTTGTGGAGCACGGGCTTAGTTGCTCCGCAGCATGTGAGATCTTGGTGGACCAAGGCTCGAACCCATGTCCCCTGCATCGGCAGGTGGTTTCCCAACCACTGCACCACAAGCGAAGCCCCTGCTGTGCATTATTTTAACGTCAGTCCGCTTTGCAGGACATCTAGGAGCCTCGCGTGGGCAACCTCTTCCGTGCAAGAACACTGAGTAACCCCAGGCCCCCATGGGCCCGCTATGCCACATCCAGGCCCGTAGGCCTTCGGAGCCACTCTGTGTATGCCGAGTGTAGGGCAGCACACTGCACTCTTTCTTGGGACAGCTTGATTTCCCCAGCACTCCCACAGGTCGACGAACACTGTTGTAACAGGTCCAACATGCCGTGCAGGTCTGGCTCATTGCTGAAGTCTGAGCTACACTTAGAAAAACCCTCGGCTTCGTATTCCACCTGGGACCCCCTGCCTGACGTCACCCTGCCTCCAGGAGAAAGTCGGCTTGCGTTCCGACTGTAACGAAAGCCCAGTTCCTAGGGTAACACTGCAGGCTTCTGAAGAGCCACGGGCCCGGAGGCCTAGCTGGGGCGTTCCTTGGTTGAGGTAGTTTGATATTTGCAGAACACCCTGCCTCGAGGAGTTGATTCAGGGAAGGAACCACTGGGTAACCTGTGTGTGTTTGGACTTGTTAGAAAGCACAGGGATGTATGCTGCGTGTGCCCGTGGAAATGGGGGCCTGATGGAACTAGCCCTGCTTTCCCATTTTGAAAGCTCCATTCATGCTTCCTTGAAGCTACTTGAAATTGACTGCTGTTGACAGGCCACTAGCCACTGTAGGCATGGCTCTGGGAAGAAAATGAATTTTCTCTAGCTAAGCCGGGTGCTTCCATGGCCAGGGTGGAACTCATCCTGCCGCGCTCTAGAGCTAAAGGGAAACTCAACGTGTGTACTGGCCTCGAGGTACGGCCCTGAGTAGCCGTGCAGAATGTGTGGCATGCAGCTGTTTCCATGAGGTCTTAGTCACTGTTTTGCTTTCTTTTAAAGGAAGTACCCTTTTCAGGACTCCTAGGCCCCTCGGGTGTGCATCCTTTTCCCTCCAAGATCAGTGAGTACCTCCAGACCCCTGTGGGCCTGCTGAGCAACATCGAGGCCCAAAGGTCGGTCCCTCGGAGGCCCTCTGTGTATGCCAAGTGATGGGCAACACACTGCTCCTTCCATAAGGAGAGCTACATTTCCAGAGCACTGGAACAACCTCAGGACCACATTTCTAGGCAGTGCGACGTGCCATGGAAGTGTTCGTCATGGCCCCCGTCTGAGCTGCCATGAGAAAACACTCCGCTTAGAATTCTTCGAGGACCTCGTACCTGAAATCACTCTGCTCGAGGAGAAAGCCAGCATCCTACCATGCTGTGTCGCTAACGGGACACTCAGTGAGAGCACGTGCCTCAAGGTAAGGCCCTGAATTGCCATGCAGAAGCGGAGGCGTGCAGCAGTTTCCCTGAGGCCGTAGCCGCTGCCCTGCATTGTTTTAACGTCAGTACGCTTTGCAGGATATCTAGGAACCCCACGTGGGCAACCTATTCCCTGCAAGAACACTGAGTACCCTCAGGCCCCCATGGGCCTGCTAAGCCACATCCAGGCCCGTAGCCCTTCGGAGCCACTCTGTGTATGCCGAGTGTAGGGCAACAGACTGCACTCTTTCTTGGGACAGCTTGATTTCCTCAACACTCCCACAGATCGACGAACACCTTTCTAGCAGGTCCAACATTCCGTGCAAGTCAGCCTCATTGCCCTAGTCTGAGCTGCACTGAGAATAACCCTCAGCTTCGCATTCCATCTGGGACCCCCTACTTGAAGTCACCCTGCCTCCAGGAGAATGTCAGCCTGCGTTCCGACTGCAACTAAAGCCCAGTTCCTCATGTAACACTGCCGGGTTTTGAAGAGCCACGGGCCCGGAGGCTTAGCTGGGGCTTTCCTTGGTTGAGACAGTTCGCTATTTGCAGAACACCCTGCTTGGAGGAGTTGATTCAGGGAAGGAACCACTGGGTAACCTGTGTCTCTTTGGACTTGTTAGAAAGCACAGGGATGTATGCTGCGTGTGCCCGTGGAAATGGGGGCCTGATGGAACTAGCCTTGCTTTCCCATTTTGAAAGCTCCATTCATCCTTCCTTGAAGCTACTTGAAATTGACAGCTGTTGACAGGCCACTAGCCACTGTAGGCATGGCTCTGGGAAGAAAAGGAGTTTTCTCAAGCTAAGCTGGGTGCTTCGATGGCCGGGGTGGAGCTCATCCTGCCACGCTCTAGAGCTAAAGGGAAACTCAACGTGAGTACTGGCCTCCAGGTAAGTCCCTGAGTAACCGCGCAGAAATGGAGGCATGCAGCCCTTTCCACGAAGTCTTAGTCGCTGTTCTGCTTTATTGTATTTTATTTTTTAATGTTTTATTGTTTTTTTAAGATTTATGTATTGATTGATTGATTGCTATGTTGGGTCTTCGTTTCTGTCCTAGGGCCCTCTCCATTTGCGGTAAGTGGGGGCCACTCTTCATCGCGGTGTGTAGGCCTCTCACTATCGCGGCCTCTCTTGTCGCGGAGCACAGGGTCCAGAGGCGCAGGCTCAGTAGTTGTGCCTCACGGGCCCAGTTGCTCCGCGGCATGTGGGATCCTCCCAGACCAGGGCTGGAACCCGTGTACCCTGGATTGGCAGGCAGATTCTCAACCACTGCGCCACCAGGGAAGCCCCTGTTCTGCTTTATTTTAAAGGAAGTACCCTTTTCAGGACTCCTAGGCCCCTCGGGTGTGCATCATTTTCCCTCCAAGATCAGTGAGTACCTCCAGACCCCTGTGGGCCTGCTGGGCAACATCGAGGCCCAAAGGTCGGTCCCTCGGAGGCCCTCTGTGTATGCCGAGTGAGGGGCAACACACTGCTCGTTCCTTAAGGAGAGCTACATTTCCAGAGCACTGGAACAGCCTCAGGACCACATTTCTAGGCAGTGCGACGTGCCATGGAAGTGTTCGTCACGGCCCCCGTCTGAGCTGCCATGAGAAAACACTGTGCTTAGAATTCTTCGAGGACCTCGTACCTGAAGTCACTCTGCTCGAGGAGAAAGCCAGCATCCTACCATGCTGTGGCGCTAACAGGACACTCAGCGTGAGCACTTGCCTCGAGGTAAGGCCCTGAATTGCCGTGCAGAAGCGGAGGCGTGCTGCAGTTTTCAGGAGGCCGTAGCCCCTGCTCAGCTGTAGTTTATTTATTTATTCATTTGTTTATCTATCTGTCTATCAATTTATTTAGTTTTTTATGTAATTTATCATTTTTGTTTTACTGTGTTGGGTCTTCGTTGCTGCATGTGAGCTTTCTCTAGTTGTAGTGAGCGGGGGCTACTCTTCGTTGCAGTGCTCGGGCTTCTCATTGCGGTGGCTCCTCTTGTTGTGGAGCAGAAGCTCTAGGCACGTGGACTTCAGTAGTTGTGGCATGCGGGCTCAGTCATTGTGGCTCCCGGACTCTAGAGCGCAGGCTCAGTCGTTGTGGAGCACGGGCTTAGTTGCTCCGCAGCATGTGAGATCTTGGTGGACCAAGGCTCGAACCCATGTCCCCTGCATCGGCAGGTGGTTTCCCAACCACTGCACCACAAGCGAAGCCCCTGCTGTGCATTATTTTAACGTCAGTCCGCTTTGCAGGACATCTAGGAGCCTCGCGTGGGCAACCTCTTCCGTGCAAGAACACTGAGTAACCCCAGGCCCCCATGGGCCCGCTATGCCACATCCAGGCCCGTAGGCCTTCGGAGCCACTCTGTGTATGCCGAGTGTAGGGCAGCACACTGCACTCTTTCTTGGGACAGCTTGATTTCCCCAGCACTCCCACAGGTCGACGAACACTGTTCTAACAGGTCCAACATGCCGTGCAGGTCTGGCTCATTGCTGAAGTCTGAGCTACACTTAGAAAAACCCTCGGCTTCGTATTCCACCTGGGACCCCCTGCCTGAAGTCACCCTGCCTCCAGGAGAAAGTCGGCTTGCGTTCCGACTGTAACGAAAGCCCAGTTCCTAGGGTAACACTGCAGGCTTCTGAAGAGCCACGGGCCCGGAGGCCTAGCTGGGGCGTTCCTTGGTTGAGGTAGTTTGATATTTGCAGAACACCCTGCCTCGAGGAGTTGATTCAGGGAAGGAACCACTGGGTAACCTGTGTGTGTTTGGACTTGTTAGAAAGCACAGGGATGTATGCTGCGTGTGCCCGTGGAAATGGGGGCCTGATGGAACTAGCCCTGCTTTCCCATTTTGAAAGCTCCATTCATGCTTCCTTGAAGCTACTTGAAATTGACTGCTGTTGACAGGCCACTAGCCACTGTAGGCATGGCTCTGGGAAGAAAATGAATTTTCTCTAGCTAAGCCGGGTGCTTCCATGGCCAGGGTGGAACTCATCCTGCCGCGCTCTAGAGCTAAAGGGAAACTCAACGTGTGTACTGGCCTCGAGGTACGGCCCTGAGTAGCCGTGCAGAATGTGTGGCATGCAGCTGTTTCCATGAGGTCTTAGTCACTGTTTTGCTTTCTTTTAAAGGAAGTACCCTTTTCAGGACTCCTAGGCCCCTCGGGTGTGCATCCTTTTCCCTCCAAGATCAGTGAGTACCTCCAGACCCCTGTGGGCCTGCTGAGCAACATCGAGGCCCAAAGGTCGGTCCCTCGGAGGCCCTCTGTGTATGCCAAGTGATGGGCAACACACTGCTCCTTCCATAAGGAGAGCTACATTTCCAGAGCACTGGAACAACCTCAGGACCACATTTCTAGGCAGTGCGACGTGCCATGGAAGTGTTCGTCATGGCCCCCGTCTGAGCTGCCATGAGAAAATACTCCGCTTAGAATTCTTCGAGGACCTCGTACCTGAAATCACTCTGCTCGAGGAGAAAGCCAGCATCCTACCATGCTGTGTCGCTAACGGGACACTCAGTGAGAGCACGTGCCTCAAGGTAAGGCCCTGAATTGCCATGCAGAAGCGGAGGCGTGCAGCAGTTTCCCTGAGGCCGTAGCCGCTGCCCTGCATTGTTTTAACGTCAGTACGCTTTGCAGGATATCTAGGAACCCCGCGTGGGCAACCTATTCCCTGCAAGAACACTGAGTACCCTCAGGCCCCCATGGGCCTGCTAAGCCACATCCAGGCCCGTAGCCCTTCGGAGCCACTCTGTGTATGCCGAGTGTAGGGCAACAGACTGCACTCTTTCTTGGGACAGCTTGATTTCCTCAACACTCCCACAGATCGACGAACACCTTTCTAGCAGGTCAAACATTCCGTGCAAGTCAGCCTCATTGCCCTAGTCTGAGCTGCACTGAGAATAACCCTCAGCTTCGCATTCCATCTGGGACCCCCTACTTGAAGTCACCCTGCCTCCAGGAGAATGTCAGCCTGCGTTCCGACTGCAACTAAAGCCCAGTTCCTCATGTAACACTGCCGGGTTTTGAAGAGCCACGGGCCCGGAGGCTTAGCTGGGGCTTTCCTTGGTTGAGACAGTTCGCTATTTGCAGAACACCCTGCTTGGAGGAGTTGATTCAGGGAAGGAACCACTGGGTAACCTGTGTCTCTTTGGACTTGTTAGAAAGCACAGGGATGTATGCTGCGTGTGCCCGTGGAAATGGGGGCCTGATGGAACTAGCCTTGCTTTCCCATTTTGAAAGCTCCATTCATGCTGCCTTGAAGCTACTTGAAATTGACTGCTGTTGACAGGCCACTAGCCACTGTAGGCATGGCTCTGGGAAGAAAAGGAGTTTTCTCAAGCTAAGCTGGGTGCTTCGATGGCCGGGGTGGATCTCATCCTGCCACGCTCTAGAGCTAAAGGGAAACTCAACGTGAGTACTGGCCTCCAGGTAAGTCCCTGAGTAACCGCGCAGAAATGGAGGCATGCAGCCCTTTCCACGAAGTCTTAGTCGCTGTTCTGCTTTATTGTATTTTATTTTTTTAATGTTTTATTGTTTTTTTAAGATTTATGTATTGATTGATTGATTGCTATGTTGGGTCTTCGTTTCTGTTCTAGGGCCCTCTCCAGTTGCGGTAAGTGGGGGCCACTCTTCATCGCGGTGCGTAGGCCTCTCACTATCGCGGCCTCTCTTGTTGCGGAGCACAGGGTCCAGAGGCTCAGGCTCAGTAGTTGTGGCTCACGGGCCCAGATGCCCCACGGCATGTGGGATCCTCCCAGACCAGGGCTGGAACCCGTGTACCCTGCATTGGCAGGCAGATTCTCAACCACTGCGCCACCAGGGAAGCCCCTGTTCTGTTTTATTTTAAAGGAAGTACCCTTTTCAGGACTCCTAGGCCCCTCGGGTGTGCATCATTTTCCCTCCAAGATCAGTGAGTACCTCCAGACCCCTGTGGGCCTGCTGAGCAACATCGAGGCCCAAAGGTCGGTCCCTCGGAGGCCCTCTGTGTATGCCAAGTGATGGGCAACACACTGCTCCTTCCATAAGGAGAGCTACATTTCCAGAGCACTGGAACAGCCTCAGGACCACATTTCTAGGCAGTGTGACGTGCCATGGAAGTGTTCGTCATGGCCCCCGTCTGAGCTGCCATGAGAAAACACTCCGCTTAGAATTCTTCGAGGACCTCGTACCTGAAATCACTCTGCTCGAGGAGAAAGCCAGCATCCTACCATGCTGTGGCGCTAACGGGACACTCAGCGTGAGCACTTGCCTCGAGGTAAGGCCCTGAATTGCCGTGCAGAAGCGGAGGCGTGCTGCAGTTTTCAGGAGGACGTAGCCCCTGCTCAGCTGTAGTTTATTTATTTATTCATTTGTTTATCTATCTGTCTATCTATTTATTTATTTTTTTATGTAATTTATCATTTTTGTTTACTGTGTTGGTTCTTCGTTGCTGCATGTGAGCTTTCTCTAGGTGTAGCGAGCGGGGGCTACTCTTCGTTGCGGTGCTCGGGCTTCTCTCTGCGGTGGCTCCTCTTGTTGTGGAGCAGAAGCTCTAGGCACGTGGACTTCAGTAGTTGTGGCATGCGGGCTCAGTCATTGTGGCTCCCGGACTCTAGAGCGCAGGCTCAGTCGTTGTGGAGCACGGGCTTAGTTGCTCCGCAGCATGTGAGATCTTGGTGGACCAAGGCTCGAACCCATGTCCCCTGCATCGGCAGGTGGATTCCCAACCACTGCACCACAAGCGAAGCCCCTGCTCTGCATTATTTTAACGTCAGTCCACTTTGCAGGACATCTAGGAGCCTCGCGTGGGCAACCTCTTCCCTGCAAGAACACTGAGTAACCCCAGGCCCCCATGGGCCCGCTATGCCACATTCAGGCCCGTAGGCCTCGGAGCCACTCTGTGTATGCCGAGTGTAGGGCAGCACACTGCACTCTTTCTTGGCACAGCTTGATTTCCTCAGCACTCCCACAGGTCGCCGAACACTGTTCTAACAGGTCCAACATGCCGTGCAGGTCTGGCTCATTGCTGAAGTCTGAGCTACACTTAGAAAAACCCTCGGCTTCGTATTCCACCTGGGACCCCCTGCCTGAAGTCACCCTGCCTCCAGGAGAAAGTCGGCTTGCGTTCCGACTGTAACGAAAGCCCAGTTCCTAGGGTAACACTGCAGGCTTCTGAAGAGCCACGGGCCCGGAGGCCTAGCTGTGGCGTTCCTTGGTTGAGGTAGTTTGATATTTGCAGAACACCCTGCCTCGAGGAGTTGATTCAGGGAAGGAACCACTGGGTAACCTGTGTGTGTTTGGACTTGTTAGAAAGCACAGGGATGTATGCTGCGTGTGCCCGTGGAAATGGGGGCCTGATGGAACTAGCCCTGCTTTCCCATTTTGAAAGCTCCATTCATGCTTCCTTGAAGCTACTTGAAATTGACTGCTGTTGACAGGCCACTAGCCACTGTAGGCATGGCTCTGGGAAGAAAATGAATTTTCTCTAGCTAAGCCGGGTGCTTCCATGGCCAGGGTGGAACTCATCCTGCCACGCTCTAGAGCTAAAGGGAAACTCAACGTGTGTACTGGCCTCGAGGTACGGCCCTGAGTAGCCGTGCAGAATGGGTGGCATGCAGCTGTTTCCATGAGGTCTTAGTCACTGTTTTGCTTTCTTTTAAAGGAAGTACCCTTTTCAGGACTCCTAGGCCCCTCGGGTGTGCATCCTTTTCCCTCCAAGATCAGTGAGTACCTCCAGACCCCTGTGGGCCTGCTGAGCAACATCGAGGCCCAAAGGTCGGTCCCTCGGAGGCCCTCTGTGTATGCCAAGTGATGGGCAACACACTGCTCCTTCCATAAGGAGAGCTACATTTCCAGAGCACTGGAACAGCCTCAGGACCACATTTCTAGGCAGTGTGACGTGCCATGGAAGTGTTCGTCATGGCCCCCGTCTGAGCTGCCATGAGAAAACACTCCGCTTAGAATTCTTCGAGGACCTCGTACCTGAAATCACTCTGCTCGAGGAGAAAGCCAGCATCCTACCATGCTGTGTCGCTAACGGGACACTCAGTGAGAGCACGTGCCTCAAGGTAAGGCCCTGAATTGCCATGCAGAAGCGGAGGCGTGCAGCAGTTTCCCTGAGGCCGTAGCCGCTGCCCTGCATTGTTTTAACGTCAGTACGCTTTGCAGGATATCTAGGAACCCCGCGTGGGCAACCTATTCCCTGCAAGAACACTGAGTACCCTCAGGCCCCCATGGGCCTGCTAAGCCACATCCAGGCCCGTAGCCCTTCGGAGCCACTCTGTGTATGCCGAGTGTAGGGCAACAGACTGCACTCTTTCTTGGGACAGCTTGATTTCCTCAACACTCCCACAGATCGACGAACACCTTTCTAGCAGGTCCAACATTCCGTGCAAGTCAGCCTCATTGCCCTAGTCTGAGCTGCACTGAGAATAACCCTCGGCTTCGCATTCCATCTGGGACCCCCTGCTTGAAGTCACCCTGCCTCCAGGAGAATGTCAGCCTGCGTTCCGACTGCAACTAAAGCCCAGTTCCTCATGTAACACTGCCGGGTTTTGAAGAGCCACGGGACCGGAGGCTCAGCTGGGGCTTTCCTTGGATGAGACAGTTCGCTATTTGCAGAACACCCTGCTTCGAGGAGTTGATTCAGGGAAGGAACCACTGGGTAACCTGTGTCTGTTTGGACTTGTTAGAAAGCACAGGGATGTATGCTGCGTGTGCCCGTGGAAATGGGGGCCTGATGGAACTAGCCTTGCTTTCCCATTTTGAAAGCTCCATTCATGCTTCCTTGAAGCTACTTGAAATTGACAGCTGTTGACAGGCCACTAGCCACTGTAGGCATGGCTCTGGGAAGAAAAGGAGTTTTC